>NW_026117124.1:0-28815 GCF_001640805.2 Lates calcarifer | reverse complement strand
CTCTCCGCCCAAAAAAAAAGGAAGCCAGCACTCACCCTGTTTCCCTGAGACGCAGGCGATGAGTGTGAGTGTGTGTTTTCCAGCCTGAAGCCATCGCGTCATGATAGCGTCTTGTTTGCTCCCTCTCCTCTCCTGTGAGTGTGTGTGTGTGTGTGTGTGTGAGTGAGGGGAGGGGAGGATATCATCGTCAACGGCAACACCAGCAGCTTGCAGCAGCAGCAGCCACACCAGGCTGAGGGTGGGGAGAGCAGGGGGGGAGGGGCTTACTGCAGCATCCACCAATCTGGAGACAGAGTTTAGAAAAGGAGAGAGCTGATTGGTTGATCTGTCGCTCAGTTATCTGATGGTGTGGGCGTATGACTCGCTCTCTCTCTCTCTCTCTATTTATCACAGTGTCTCTCTCCCCTCTGAGCTGAGATGTATTAATACTGCATCAGTTATTATATTATTATTAATAAAATATGATTTCCCATTAGATTCTACTGTATCATTGTAGAATTATAATTAAATTGAAATAATTTTATATTGCTTGACATTACTGAATGTGTATTATTGTTAGTTAGTTAGGTTTTTTTGTTAGTTCTCAATTCCAAAATATGTATCAGGTTTTTTTAAATGTAATATTTGTTTTATTTTGAAATTAAGTTCTACTGTTGAATGAGCAGTAACTTTTAATGAACCGCTCATGACATATTATAAAATGTTACAAAATATTTTTTTCATTTTTTGATTATCTATTATGAATGTAACGGTTTATATTGCATTTGTCTAATTTCCACGTATTATTATAAACAAACAAATGATACGTTGTTAATAAACATTCCTAAAACCCGTTTTTATGGTTTGTATTCGTTTTAATTTGGTATAAAATGTAACTCTTTTGAAAAACCCTGTGTTGTAATGTCGCAGTTCGCCCTCCGCTCCAGCAGGAGGCGGGAACGCGTCATGACGCAGTTTCACATCCGCCATGATGGAACAAAAAGAAGCGGAAACTCGTTTTTAAATCATTTGTTGCTGTTGGAGACGAAGATCAGACGACTTCGAAGGCTGCACCGATTTTACTGGTAAATATGGTTAAAATCTTCCCTTTAAACCTGAAATAGAAACTTGTAATTATTAATCACAGTGTGTGGAAACATTAGCTGGTGATATTTAGCGTAGATGAGGAGTTTATTTTACGGATGGTCGAGGATTGTTACCGACAGAGCTGAAGTTTCCCCACGTTGGACCTCACAAGAAATTTCACACCTGTGGAGATTATTCAACGTTTTAACCATTTATCTGAAGATAAACAACCGATTCACAGCCACGGTTATTAATTACATTAATTTAACCCAAGTCTCCGTGAGAAAATTTGTAAAATTAGCCTGAAATGTAACTGAAAGCTGCTGTAACTTGTGAGTTCCGCAGGGTTTAGTCAGAGAAGGTAAAACTAACTTTTTAAAGAGAATTAAATGAATGAAATCCAAGGATTAAAATTTCAGGTTCAGTAGTTTCCTGCAGCTGAACACGTGGTGAAGTTGCTGTGAACAGTTCAGCTGATACCAAGTCCCAGACCAGCATTTAGCATCATGGATATTAATATAACTGAATATAACCTTATATTCAAGGCCTGAGAACATGTTTTACATCTTTATAACCTGTCATTTATGTCAGTACTCTAACTTTATACTTATAAAGTTGAAATTAATCTAATTAATCTGCTTGTTTTAGGTGGATTTCCTTTATTTTTAGATGAATTGGTAAATTGCTGAAGAAAACTGAAAAGTCTATTATGTCTTAAAGGAACCAGACACCTTAAATATTTGACACAAGTAGAGATTTAATGTAATTAATTTACATTTGAGAAGTTGTAACCTGAGAACACTGGATGTTTGATAAATGAATGAAGGACTCCTGTGAATCTAAAGCCTGTTGTTTTATTTCCAGAGTAGAAACACTGCTGGGTGTTGGAGGAGTCCGGCACCACCTGACCTGCTGGCGCCTTCACCTGCAGCAGGTCAGTTAACCTCTGCCTCGGCTGAACGCCCTGCAGCAGAGTTGTTTTTCCTGCGCTGTGATGATGCCTTTTCCTGCCATTCGTAGTTTCCACCAGAGGTCTAACGACCAAAGATGGTCCAAACCTTCCTTGGATGTCTGAGCGCTTATTTTTACAACAAAGCAGCATGTTACCTGCTCAAAATGGAGGATTAGTGGTTTTATATTGATCCAAAGGTTCAGGTTAACGTCTGTTTGTCACGATGACGAGTACCGTGATCTTTTGTTGTGCACTGATTTTATTTTACTCTGTCGAATGAGAAGCTTTCTCTTTAACGCTATAACTGTCCCAACAGGTTCACAGCATTCACCACAGAGAATGACCTTCAGGGACACCGTAGAGAAACCGCTTGACTCCGTCAGGATGGACCACAGGACTGATTCCTCAAAAGGCAGAGATGGATCACATCCACTGAACCTGGAGACAGGTGAGATCAGTTTCTGTTAGACCCAGTACTGTCTGTTACTTGAACTGATGTGGGATCAGTTCCAGTAAAAACATGCATATTTTTGTAAACGGTATCGGTAAAATTCCTGTTTTTGTCAGTGGAGTCTGGTGGTGATATAAAGTGATGTCTGGTTAGACTAGAAGGATCTCTCTGTCCTGGATCCTGTCCATACTGTTGTCAGGCACTGTGTTCGCCTCTTTTCGCTGTGATGACATATTTTCCTGCCATTCGTAGTTTCCACCGGAGGTCGACAGACCAAAGACGGTCCAAACCTTCCTTGGATGTCTGAGCGAACAGTAAAAATCCAGCTTGTCCTGCAACGTCTTCACCTTCAGAACTGACTTTATCTCTGTCTGACTTTCAGGGTGAAGGTGTCGGTGGCAGCGACGTCGTGTCCATCGAAGATGAACCAGTGGAGTAGTGAACCGAGTTGAGGATCAGAGCTTGAGAAGCTGGTACGTCTTTGTTTTAAAACACCTGTTCTTCAAAGTCCTGGTCGCAGTGATGATGCTTTTTCCTGCCATTCGTAGTTTCCACCAGAGGTCGACAGACCAAAGATGGCTCAATCCTTCCTTGGATGTCTGAGCGAATTACTGAAGTGAATTTAATCTGTTTGTCCTCAGCTTCACAGCTAACCTGTTGCTTCATGTCACTTTCAGGGTGAAGGTCTGGTGTGAAGGCGCTTCATTTACTTCCACCCAGTCGACGAGAACTTCATCAGTGGTGATGGTTAGAACCAGGTATGTATCTAATCAGTGTATTAGTGTCCTGTCCGTGTACAGATTGAAGACCTAGAGTTCGCAGTGATGATGCTTTTTCCTGCCATTCGTAGTTTCCACCAGAGGTCGACAGACCAAAGATGGCTCAATCCTTCCTTGGATGTCTGAGCGAACTCAGATCGAGTCGTGTCCATTGGCTCAAAACGTTTGGTTGGTTTGTTAATGTTTATTTCTTCCAACAGGTGGAGGACGGACGAGGAGCTGCGCTACATCGATTCTGTCAGCTGTCGGTTCAGGAGGAGGATTTTTTTTCTTACGTTGTATCATTTAAAGTCATGATTTTATCAATAAAGATCCAACTGTTGCCAACTAAAGTTGAATCCTAGTTTCTTTACTCTGACATGGAGACAATTCATTTGTGAAATCACTGGTTCTAATTAAACGAGCCTGTTGTCTGTTGATGTGATCAGTAAGGGTGTGGTGCTTTTTTCTATATTATATGGTGTTAAATCAGATTTTAACAATTACTCAATGCACTATATTCAAGTGAGAACTGGCTGCTTTTTGAATGTGTTTTCAGTTGAACTAAAAGCAGGTCTGTGATCTTCTTTCCTCTGCCATTCATCAGCTCATGTGTTTGTTGATCCTGGGGTTTGTTTCCCAGTGTTTTTGAATGTAAATGCCTGATGCAGACAGAAATCTTTGGTGTTGATGCAGTTTGTGTTATTGTGTGGTACTTCAGTTATGTGAAGGAGTACAGGAGTACTGGAGTGTCACACAGTAACAAACCGATGGAGGCAGTGGTGTTCCAGCAGCTCCTGAGTTCTCTGTAAAATTGCTGTTTTTCTCAATGGAGTCTGGTAGAGATATAAAGTGAACCTTTCTGCTCAAACAAAACGGATCTTTAATAAAAAGTAGAATTTTTCATGGAGGACATTTACTTGTATTTTTAACATTGCCTTTTTGGGTCTGAATACTGATTTTTATCACTGATTTTAAGTGAAGTATTTTGACCCTCCTCTCCTTCCGTACCGCTGCCTGTCGGAGCAGCTGTCAGAGCGATGCTAACTTAGCTGCTGTTTGTCTGGAAGCTGCCGGCGCCGGGAGAGGCTACAGGTGGAACAATGGCGGGTGTACACCCCCAGGTGAGGAGACTCGACTTTATAATATGTTGTCACACGATATAAACTGTCACGGTTTATACTTTAAACGTCCAGATAAACACAAACAGCGGTTAGCGGCGGCTAACGTATCTTTAGCTAGCTGACCAGCGGCTCAGTTTATATCAGCTGTGAACGAGCCTTCGGTTCTCGCGCTGCTCCTGTTTCAACGTGGCAAAGCAGACACATTATCAAAGATATGAAACGCCTGTTTTCATTATCCATAACAGTTTACTGTATTTTACTGACAAGAGGAAACGTAAGCTGTTATTTAGCGCACAGCAAGTTGTATTAACCCAGATAAACCTGTCCATTGAGAGATGCTATTTCTGTCCCTGTCCCTCTTTAATACAGGACGACCTGCTGAAGATGACACACAGAGAAAACTGGAAGTGAGCAGAGCCTCTTTCTTTCCCGTTTCACGCCCCAACATCTGGAATAATAATAAAAACCAACGTGTGAATGTGAATGAAAACCAGCATCTTTCAGCCTGACTCCTCCCTGCTGTTTATCTGCATCTCCATCTCTTTGTCTGTTTCCTGGCAGGGTGCAGCACGAGCGTCTACATGTGAAGCACCGGGGGCACGAGGCCATGCACGCAGAGATGGTGCTGATCCTCATCGCCACGCTGGTGGTGGCTCAGATAGTCCTGGTGCAGTGGAAGCAGCGGCACCACCGCTCGTACAACGTGAGTGGTGGCGGCGCAGGAGAGGGGGACGGGGAGACGCCAGGGAGGGTGTTCGTTTAACTCACTTAATCTGTCTGCTCCTCAGCTGGTGACTCTGGTCCAGATGTGGGTGGTCCCCCTTTACTTCACCATCAAACTGTACTGGTGGAGGTTCCTGTCCATGTGGGGCATGTTCTCCGTCGTCACCAGCTACGTCATCTTCAGAGCCACTCGCAAGCCGCTGTCCTGCAGGACGCCGAGGTGAGAGGAGAGGGCGTCCTGAAACCCTGAGGGTCACCAGCCACCTCTGATAATAAACAGAACATGTTTGGTTTGTGGTTTGTTGGTTGGACAATCTTAAACAAAAAAAGAAACATTAGTTGTGGCTCCAGTTTCTACATATTTGGAAACTTGTTGATAGTTTTCTGTCGCTGTCATCCATCTCTTAGGATGGTGTACAAGTGGTTCCTGTTGATCTACAAGCTGAGCTATGCGGTGGGCGTCCTGGGATACCTGGCCATCATGTTCACCATGTTCGGCTTCAACGTCTTCTTCAGGTCAGCCTGTCCTGACTCTGTCCTCTGTCACACAGCTGCAGAGCCTGAGACACTGATGCTGTCACAGCTTGTTTGATCTTGATTTACAGACTGTGAAAGCTGGTTATATCTTATTTTCCTGGTGTTGATTTTCTTCTTCTCACTGTTTTTATTGAATGAAGTCTGAGTCCTGCTCCTTTCAGGACGTAGAGAAAGTAAAGATTTGTTTGGTTACAGTTCATATGGAGAGGATGTATTCTGTAAAGTTCTCAGGGAGGTTTCCCTTCGGTATAATCCACCAAATTAAAAATAAAATGATCTATATAAACTAGAAAAGGAAGTGAGGAAACAGATTTCTCACTGCCTAAATGTTCCCAATATAAAACTCCACCTACTGTATAACACCACCAGATGACAGTAACAGATCAGCCTGTGATTTCCTGCTGTGCTGTTTGACAGAATGAAGGTCTGCTGCAGATTAATTCCTGAAACCTGCAGTAAAACATGCTCTAAATGAAAGTGTGCTTAAACAGCAGATCTCTCTCTCTTCATATATAATGGATGTGTAACGGCCTTGTAGAGTCTTTACAGATCTGTCAATTAGATGTTTCTCAGTTCAGTTAACCACAGATAATAAGACATTCATTACTCCTGCTTACTAAGAGATAGTCATCTGTGTTTGTTTGTTCCTGTGCAGGATCAAGGCGGAGGACTCCATGGACGTGGGTGTGATCATGTTGTTTTACGGTCTTTACTACGGAGTCATGGGCAGAGACTTTGCTGAGATCTGCTCCGACTACATGGCTTCTACGATCGGGGTGAAACACTGTGGAAAATGATTCCTCATGAAAAATGACTTCACTTTTCAGGACTAGTCAGCAGCCTTTAGCTAACGTATGAATACGTACAACCTGTCAAAGCTAACAGGAACATTTGTCAGTCCAGTATCACTTGATACTAAATCTTGCACTTGCCTAAGATTTCTTCAGTATAGAAGTAATCCAGAGATAACTGTCTGTCTGTCTGTGGCTACACTGCAGACAGGAACTGCTAATAGCTAACAGCTTCTTTGATTTGTGTCCATTTGTGAAAATGCAAACTAAAGTAAGTAAATAAGGAGTCCAGCTGTAGATCATAGCCTCCATTTGCAGCCTCCAAATAAATCCTTGTATGTGTGTGTTTTCAGTACTACAACCAGGGAGGCATGCCCACCAGGAGCCTGACCAACGACATCTGTGCGGTGTGTGGTCAGAAGATCCTGGTGGACGTGGAGGAGGAGGGATTTATAGAAGACACCTACCAGCTCTCCTGTGGTCACATGTATCCTGAGCCTGAGTCATATTACATTACATTACTAAGTGACTTAGTGGTAAAGAGATGAAGCAGCAGAGGTGTGAGATGGAGACTGGAGGAGTCTCCGTCTCCCTCAGGAGGTGAATCCAGGTCAGGAGATGCTCCAGTTTTCAAGGTGGAGCCTTGACTCTATGAGGAAGTTGTGTTTCAGAGGTTGAGTTTCCACGACTCAGCAGTTTAATCATCTTTAACCCTGAGGGACCTGTTCCCTCCGAGCTCTCTGCTTTGTCAGTTACTTAGTGTTTCGTAAACCATTGCCGCCTCTTTCTGCCTTAACTTGCCCCTCCCCTCCAGATTCCACGAGTTCTGCATCCGCGGCTGGTGCATTGTGGGTAAGAAGCAGACGTGTCCATACTGCAACGAGAAGGTGGACTTGAAGCGGATGATGAACAACCCGTATCCTTTTATTGTCCCTGTGGTGTTGGCTGAGTGGCGGGGAACTGTGATTTTTTGTTTCCCCTCAGTACTGGCTCCAGCACTTGTGTTTATATGTTTGGGTGTAAATGATTGATAGGAACAAAAATCTTTGGAACTGGTGCACTGGAGCAAGAACGATGTAGCTGCAACTGTGAAACACGGGAGCTACTACTACTTTACCTTCAGCGCTGACTTTATCTCTGTCTGACTTTCAGTGGCAGTCGTCTCGCATTCGTAGATCACTGCTCGTCTTTCTGAACGTTCTCCTTAATTCCATCGTCTCCTTCCAGTTGGGAGAAGACTCACGTCCTCTACGGGCAGCTGCTCGACTGGCTCAGATACCTGGTCGCCTGGCAACCCATCATCATCGGTATCGTCCACGGGATTAACTTCACACTGGGCCTCGAGTAGAGCCCTGAGGAACGCCGCTGTATGTATGACTGGGGTGGAGCAAAGCGCTGCAAACGTTTGGCAGGAAATTGTCAACGTCAGCGCTCCAAGGAACTGACTCAGGCTGCTTTTCAGGTCTTTCATTTCTCCGATACGTGGTCTTCGACTGAACGCTCGCACAGGTCCCGGCAGAGCGACCCCAGGTGGTCTGGGTCTCTGTGCGCTGAGGACTCTGTGATCCTAAAACTGCTGCCAACTTAAGCAAAAGTATTCAAGCACAGATCCAGTATTTGATCTTTTCAAAGCATCTGACACAGGAGATGTGTCTGGTTTGGAACTTATGGAAACGTCGCTGTCATGCATGTCGTTTTGTTGACGTAGACCTTTGCTTTACTTTGTCCTGTGCCATAGGTTTATTTGCACTCCTCACCGCTGGTTCCACTAACGAGTTTCTGCTCAAACTGCTCTCCTACAGGTTTTGATCTGCATTTTGAAAACTGCAGCTCTTTGCACATTGATTACAAAAAGGACAGTTCAGTCCAAATAATTGTGATGAACATAAAACCTGTTTACATTTCATGTAGCTGAAGTTTCATTTGTAAAGTCTGTTACATTATGTTTTGATTTGTACGAAGCTGAGGTTGTCACTACAGCTGATAGTCCATGCTGCTGATGTTTGGGAGTAAACTATTTCACGTATATGGGCGTGTGCCCTGTAACTACAGTAACCACTGTCCAAACATCAGTAATGGGTTTGATCAGTTTTCTTTTGCCAAATCAGATACACGTTGCTTTCTTATCAAGACTGCTGCTATGAACTTTGTACTGAATAAATGTTAATAAATCACATGTTGATGTTGTCACATCTGCAGTTAACAATAGAGAGGTTCAGTTAAGATCCAGTTGACTTATTGAATGATTTTACATATATTTATCATTATTATTGATAATATCATTATCAATAATAATAATAAGAATGAAATGACTAATGATGAATAGCTGTTAGAAGTTCACTGTGAAATAAAGTATCAGCTTGATTTCCACCTCTCCCAGACAACACCCACCGTTCCTTGTGAAGAATGACGTGTAGCCACTGTTTTTCCTCTTTCGTTTCTCCTGTCTTTCTTTTCCTTGGTTTCGTTTTTGGAGATCACACCACTTCTTGTGACGCACGCAATCTGCCAAAACTTGTTCAGACCAAACCATTTCATGTTCTCGCCAAAATTAAGCGAAAAAAAAAACAAACCCTTCGTTCTATTAATAATGGAAAATGTAATGAGTAATAATATGAGTGATTATGATAGGTTAGTAATTTGACAGGTTACCTAAATTTCCAAGGCCCCTGTTAGTCACAGGTCCTTAAGCTCCTCCCAACTTTTCCCAGCCTTTGATATACAGCAGAAATTACGGACCCACCACAGTCTGAGTGGAAGTTTACCTGTGTGAAGGTGGAGGCGGAAACACTGTCGATTTTCACTATTGTGACCAGAACAATCCATACATCATTACAGCATCATCACAGGTAGAGTCATCCATTATTTCTGTATCATTTTAATGGTAAGTAAGTTTAATGTTAGTTTTTGCTCAGTGGAAATTGTGACATTGTTTTCAGACTTGTCGTGCAGTCAGACTGCTCCACATTTACCAAGCTTTTACCAAGCGAGTGTCGGTTTGTGGCCTGATTAGTGACTGTGTTTTACCACCTGCATTTTTCTTTTTAATGTTTTCTACTTAAATGCAGCCTCTAAAACTTTTATTGGACAGTCAGTTTTAAACGATGAAATGGTGAGAAAGAGGGATTTAAGGTCAGTTTTTCTTCTTTCAGTTGCTCAAATCTCAAAAAACGTCCTGTTGTATGTATCTGTATGTTGTATGCTCACTGCAGGGAGATAATATTGGTGCTTAGCGACATGTCCCTATCAATGTCGAGTTGCCAATGAATTCTCTTTGCTGGATGAAAGTAACATCAGCCAGTTGTTTTTGATACTTGAATTTCAGGTGTAACGTGTGTCAACTAACTTTATTTTTATGATTTTAGGTGAAAATGCCTCCCAAAAAGCGACCCACGAAAGACATCAGGTCCTTTTTTAAGAAGACAAATGTAAGTAACAGCTTGGCCAATCACAACGTCATCACAACTTAACAAACATTTTTGCTGAAAGTTGCTGAATTAACCACAGCGTGCCCGACTGATTTGAGTATTTGTGTGCATCTTTCTATCAGGACGATCCTGGCAGCAGCAGCTCAACCAGCACACAGAGAACACCAGGGGGAGCTACAGCCTCTCAGGTCAGCTCTCTGTCATTGTGAAATGGTTACAGGTTTATGAGGTGGTTGAACAATACATGTGACCCCTCACTGTATACTGTGAGCCCATCTTGATCATCTCTAAATAAATTAAACTTAAGGATTAAGAACTGTGGTGCCTGGACAATATGGCATTTAACTTGACATCAAAATATGAACTTGTCATTTGAACACTAAAGCTCAGTAAATGACTGATTAACTGTAAAACTCACTTTTTTTTCATGCGATTAAAGCTGCTTTTAATTGTGCATGACCAACACATTGAGTCTTTTCCTCAATTTATAGACCTCTATAGGCTGTCAAGGGAAAGTGAAGGAAGAGAATGGATGTGACGCTACGGTGAGTCCACACAGTGCAATCACAATATAGGGGGTGTGATCAAAAAGTTCAGAGATTTTGCCTATAACGAGCAAAAACCAACAAATCCACAAATGTCAGAGAAAATGACAAGCATGCTCTGACCTGACATGCCTTCTTCAGGCTTGGAAGCTGTGGGTTTCTCCACTGTGAAGACTGCTGTTTGGTCTCTGGGTCGTAGCTGTAGACCCAACTCTTGGTGCTGGTTATGAACCTTGACATAAAGGTTGGGTCATCCCAGGCCTGTTGACGGAGATACCTTGTAGACTTCCAAAGGGTTCTGCTTCATGGTGAAATCACAAACATGCACCTGTAATTGGTCACAAAATCATGCGTAACACAGCTCCTGATGTTGATGTCAGAATAGTGATTCACAAAAGCTGTCTCTCACATCTGCTACATGCAAATGACTGTGCCATGTTCTGTTTGTTCACAACAGGAACAGTCTTAGAACTTCTTGATCGCACCTCCATATGTTGCACTTTTTGTCAAAACATGGGTGTCTAACTTTAATTTTGTCATTCCAAATTCCTGCAGGGTGGACATTTGCATCGTTTCACAGTGAAGTTCAGTCGCAATGACTGTAAAGAATACACCATTGATTGTGATCAACCTTGCACGGTGCTGGAGGCGATAAAGTCAAATGAAAAATATATGAGGATGATGAAGTGTGCTAATGAAAACATTGTAATTCAGCTGGGTAAAGAGGATAGGAAGTCTATTGTGGCAACACATTTCCCTTGTTCTTGTATCAGGGAAGATGAGTGTCTGATCATATCACAGAAACCAGAAAAGATCGAAGCAGCCCAAGGCCAACATTACAAAGTAATACATCCAAGAGGCAAATATTCTGTCTTCTACATTGATAAAGAGGGAGGGGTACACACCAAAACAAAAGAGCTTTTTAGAAGCAATGCTGTCAAACAGTTCAAGTATCTCTGTGTTTATGGAGAGAAGGGGACGACTGTGGAAGAAGCTCTGAAAAGAGACGGTCGCTTCATTGACGACCTCGGCAAATTCAAGTTGTCTGACAATGAGAATCCAAATGTCCTCACTGAATGTACACAAAAGGTTGACAACCTAGATCAGAAAGCATTCAAGATATGTCTTCCACTGAATAAGAGAGTAGGTGATGAAAAACAGCAGGAAAACTCAGGTGCATCAAACAATCTACAACAGGAGCGTGAAATGAGGAGAATCTCCGATGTAGCAAAGCAGAGTGGAGTCAGTGTAAAAACAGCACTGGAGAAGTCAGGCAGCAGCAACACAAAGAAGATTTATGAGCTACTGCGTCAGCAGTTTCCAGATCTGAAAAAATGGATGGAAGAAAGATTCACTGGTGATTCTTATCAGGAAGAACTGAAGCTGAGGAAGGAAAATTTTGGGAAGATCCAACAGTCTTTCAGTGAAGTTCACAGAGTCAGGAAGCTGCTGAAACTGGGCGAGTCAGTTTGTAAGATTGTTGTTAAGGATGTTTGTGAGGGAACAGGCTTTGTGCTGTTTGATAACTTCATCCTGACCAATGCTCATTTATTTAAAGGTCATGTTAACGAAAGAAAGTTTCAGGTGGATACAGATGTGTTGGCTCTGTTTGACTATGAAGAGCCTGAGCCTGACATAAATTACTATTATTTCACTTGTGAGAAAACATTGATTGACCTTGATGTTGAGTTAGATTATGCTGTAATTGAGCTCAACCCTGAGGGCCAGAGACCCAACAAAAAAACAACAAAGAAAATTAAGGTACCACCAGGGCTGCTGGAGAAATTTGGTCCAGTGCCTAAGTCTGGGGATAAGGATAGTGAGGCCTGTATTATTGGTCACCCAGCAGGAGGAGTAAAAAAAATGGACCCCACATTTATCACTGCGATCCAGAGGAGGGAACAGGCTGTTAATGATCATTTACATCTGTACAAAGACACTCTGTTCATTGTCCAGTCAATCACTGAACTGATCACCCGTCAAGGCATTGAAAACATAATGATGGGTGGAAATAAAGCAGACAGTGTGGTGACCTACAACACTTTCATGTACCATGGCTCCTCTGGCTCCCCAGTGTTTGATGCTCTTGGCCGAGTTTTTGGTTTGCACAGCGCAGGATATACTTACGGGTTTCCACAACATACAAAGAGTGTGATAGAGTTCGCCCATCCTCTGCTCACTATATTTGACAGGTTTGTGAGTAATCTCAAAGAAAAGGGAGATGAGAAACTGTTAGAGAAAGTTGAGGAGAAAGCAAAGAAAAACCAGTACTTAAAAGAGATACTGGAGGCTGATGAGCCAATGGACACCAATTAGGTATTCAGATCAGAGGCTCCTGTGTTTCACTGATTTACTATAGGCCCAAATCAAACGTACCTTTTTTAGGAAAGATAATTGAAACGTTTTTTTTCTGCGATTTAATACTACAAAAACTAAAAATACAAAAACAATTTCCTCAATGCCTTTTCTCCTAAGCACAGAGACCTTTTTTTAAAGAGATCTGAGCAATGACGTCAAAAAAATCTGTTTTTGTATCATCACGTGCTGCATTTGACTGAGTTGACTAAGATCCCGAAGACAGGAACTGCTTTGTGTCATTTGGTTATTATGAATTAGAGCAATTGGATAAAAGCTCTCAGTGCCTCGAGATGACCTCTGTTGTGAATTGGCTTTTTGTCTGAAGATTTTATTATTCTCAGCAGGCTGTGCTATTGTAATAGTGTCCTGACAGTTCTTAGTAAAACCTCAACCAGACAGCTGCAGCTCATCCAGAATGCTGAGTCTTTACAACACCAAGGAAGTGCAGCACATTACTCTGGTCTTTAAATCTCTGCTCTGGCTTCCTGTATGTCAAAGGAAGGTTTCTAAAAGCCTACAAATTACTGAGTTGTCTCTCCAGACTCCTCATCATCTGAGGTTTAGGTTCCCAGAATCAAAACTAAACATGATGGAGTAGCTTTTACGTTCTATCCTCCACACCTGTGGAGCAAGATTCTTTTAATGTCAAACAATTTATTTTCCATTTTAAATTGTCTTTTAAATGCAATTTAATGATGTTTTCCTTTGATGCCTTATTTTACTGTATTTCTGTGCCTTTGAATTACATTATGCCTGAGTGGTGCCTTATGAATAAAGTCGTCTCCGCATGAAAGAAATGCAGCTCCCTCATTCATTTCAATGAGACCACTGAAAGCATGTCTGACTATTGATGTGAACTTTAGCCAGAGTAAAGAGAGTAGGGTCCCCATATTTGAGATGCATTGCTTCTTTTGACATAAAAATATTAAAGCAAATAGCCTTTGTAATTGTACAGTCACAGAATGTTTTGCACAGAATAAGAAGGTAACAGTACTTGTACTTGGTTATCTTGTGTTTGTTCCAAAGTATCTGCAGTTGCCTTTTTCATCCTCAGTACGATATAATGAAATATGCTGAAAATCAGTTCCTAACTTTTTTGATGCAGTACGGGTTTAGGCACACAAAATTATTTAGAAAAGGAGAGAATTATGTTTTAAGGCTGAGTCCTGAGGAATTGTTATGTAACTGGTTCACATGGTTTTATTGGGCTAACAGAAATATCAGTCCCCCTGAAAGGATATCACCAGCTGCACTTACTGTCAAACAAGTTGTGTTTTTCAGCTAATGTAACACTCTTTCTACATACCTTGTTTTCAAAGTGCTCCTTAATGCACTTCATCTCTGTCCCGTCATTACTGTGGGTCAGCATGTTGCCTGTCCTTCACTAACCAGCCAACAAAATTACTGCAGTGACAACTTGTGGCTCTAAGACACAGAAACACACCATAGCTTCACATATGAGAGCTTTGAGTCTGTATCACTTAACCAGTGATAAGTCTGAACTGATTGTTGTCAGATTAATGTAAAGACTGCAGCAGCAGTGAGGTCTTGTACTTCCTTCTAAGATCACTGGAATAAATATATTTATGTTTGAAATCCCTTTAATAAACTGCTTAGAAACACTGAAAGAACCCATTTTAAGATGCTGATGAGATCGACTTTCTCATATCAGATCAGTTTATCCTTGCAGGGCAACTAGAGCAGAAAAATACTTGATGAGAAAACAGAAACTGAAAGTATTCTCTCTCACTGCTGCCACTGTCTGATTCCACACTGTTGTTGTGCAATCAATGTTACAAGCTGGGTTTGTTGTAGGTCATGTCGTTTCTGAGCAGCCACGCAAACTCAGATTTCCAAAAAACGTGTGGCATTAACATTACATAGGCATCTCTATTTATGTTGGGTAATAAGGGGGATGCAAGGCCGGTCCCAGTTACCACGTTACAAGCAATGTATTTATTCTGTATTTCCTCCTGTCATAGGTTTTTCCTATGACATGTTAAAAAGACCATTCCTCTGACCAGAAAAGATGAACTAGAAGAGTAATATAGTAAAATGGTCGTCCCTTGGGTGACCATACAGATCAATTCTGTAAGCTTAACTACTGTAGAATACGTTTGGTGCATGTTGCTAAAATGTTGACAGACTTGCTGGGGAACAAAGGTTTGCATCTAACAAGGTGTACACACCCAACTACAGTCAAATCAGAAGCACTAAAAAGGAAAGCACTAACACCATTGTCACGCCACTGTCACGTCTTTCCCTTGCTTTTTTACTGGCAGTACCGATAGAAACACAGTATATATATGGGAAGAGCATGTGCTTCATAAACCTCTAAACCAAACTGAAAGTTGGACTTCCACAGATCTCTTTGACCAAATCCAGGGTAAGACTTTACTTCTTTATTCCGACATACAGTATGGTCATATGGTCTTTTCTATAGTGAAAAGAGTAGCATGTAAAATGATGATTCTCCATATGTTCAAGAGAGTTGGTGAGTTGGATAATTTTCAATGATTATAAGAAAAAAAATCATGTGAATTAAAAAAACAATTACATTTTCTTTCTGTTGCTGAAGTTTCAAGCAATTTGCCTCCATTTATTACAGTTACAGAACGTACACAGCTCAACTGATCGGTTTGTATATGCATCTTTTTATCAGGACGATCCTGGCAGCAGCAGCAGCAGCTTTACCAGCACAGAGAGCACACAGTCAGGTGGAGCCACAGCCTCTCAGGTGAGCTCTCTGTCATTGTGAAATAGTAAGAGATTCATTAGGTGATTGAATAATACATTTGGAATTTTTACGTACATGAGGGAGACAAAGTATTCAGCATCAGTGAAACCTGAGAAGCTTTAAACTTCACACAGGTCCAATTACAATGTATTGGTGATTCTGTGATATGGATGTTGGTGACAGTGGTGTATTGGTGACAGTGGTGTATTGGTGATGTGAGCAAAACGACTAAAAGTTAAAGAACATAAAGCATCAAAACAACCTGCAACAATTCAGAAATATATAAAATGAAACTTAATGTTCAGTGTAAAAGTTTTAGACTAAAGGTAAAGCAAAGATGCTTTCAGTATCACCATGAATAGTTTTTGTTTTTCAGTTAATATCATGCAAACTACAGAACAGAGGAAAAAACCTAATCCAGATCAGTATTTGTTGTAACTCTGCACTTAAACGAGCTCCAGTTGTCCTTGGTACATCTGCAGACAGTTTTTCAGGTATTTACCAGGTAGATTGTTCAGCACCTTGGAGAGGTTGCCTCAGTTCTTCTGTGGATTCAGGTTGTCTCAGCGTCTTCTGTTTTTTCATGTGATCCCAGACTGATTCCATGATATTGGGATGGGGTTTCTTTGGGGTTCAGACCATCTACTGCATGGACTTCTTGTTCCTCTGGTCTCTGAAGATAGTTCTTTATGACTGGCTGCGTCAGTGCAAACCATTTTTATACAACTCGTCATCACTTTGAACATTTCTTGAATGAGGTCCATGTTTTTGCAACATACTGTTACAGGCTGTCAAGGGAGAGTGATGGGGGACAATGACAGTGGTTCTGTGGTGAGTTGAGTTACAATAAACTACATGCACAAAATAGGTCGCATTTCTATTAAAACAAGAGTGTCTAAATTTTTTTGTTACTCTGATTTCCTGCAGGGCAGACATTCACATCAATTCAAAGTGAAGTTCAGTCCCAAGGACCGTAAAGAATACACCATTGACTGTGATCAACCTCGCACTGTGCTGGAGGTGATAAAATCCGATAAAAAATATAAGGAGAAGATTACGTATGCTGCTGATGATGAAAATATTGTAATTCAGCTGGGTTCAGCTGATAAGAAACAGATCATTGCAACACATTTCCCTTGTTCTTGTATCAGGGAAGGTGAGTCTCTGGTCATATTTTGTAAAACAAAAAAGATAGAAGAGGCCCGAGACCAACATGACAAAGAAATAAAACCAAGAGACAAATATTCTGTCATCTACATTGATAAAGAGGGAGGGGTACACACCAAAACAAAAGAGCTTTTTAGAAGCAATGCTGTCAAACAGTTCAAGTATCTCTGTGTTTATGGAGAGAAGGGGACGACTGTGGAAGAAGCTCTGAAAAGAGACGGTCGCTTCATTGACGACCTCGGCAAATTCAAGTTGTCTGACAATGAGAATCCAAATGTCCTCACTGAATGTACACAAAAGGTTGACAACCTAGATCAGAAAGCATTCAAGATATGTCTTCTTCGGAAAAAGAGAGGACAACGCAGGCATGAATCAGTCTCAGATGTACCAGAGCCGAGTGCAGTCAGTGTAAAAACAGCACTGGAGAAGTCAGGCAGCAGCAACACAAAGAAGATTTATGAGCTACTGCGTCAGCAGTTTCCAGATCTGAAAAAATGGATGGAAGAAAGATTCACTGGTGATTCTTATCAGGAAGAACTGAAGCTGAGGAAGGAAAATTTTGGGAAGATCCAACAGTCTTTCAGTGAAGTTCACAGAGTCAGGAAGCTGCTGAAACTGGGCGAGTCTGTTTGTAAGATTGTTGTTAAGGATGTTTGTGAGGGAACAGGCTTTGTGCTGTTTGATAACTTCATCCTGACCAATGCTCATTTATTTAAAGGTCATGTTGACGAAACAAAGTTTCAGGTGGATACAGATGTGTTGGCTCTGTTTGACTATGAAGAGCCTGAGCCTGACATAAATTACTATTATTTCACTTGTAAGAAAACATTGATTGACCTTGATGTTGAGTTAGATTATGCTGTAATTGAGCTCAACCCTGAGGGCCAGAGACCCAACAAAAAAACAACAAAGAAAATTAAGGTACCACCAGGGCTGCTGGAGAAATTTGGTCCAATGCCTCAGGATAGTGAGGCCTGTATTATTGGTCACCCAGCAGGTGGAGTGAAGAAAATTGATCCTATATGTATCATTGAGAAGAGGGACCAAGCTGTTAGAGATCAGTTCATTGTCCACTCAGTCTTTAACAGGACTGAAGAACAAGGCATTGAAAACATAATGATGGGTGGAAATAAAGCAGACTATGTAGTGACCGAGGACACTTTCATGTACCACGGCTCCTCTGGCTCCCCAGTGTTTGACGCTGATGGCAGAGTTTTTGGTTTGCACAGCGCAGGATATACTTACGGGTTTCCACAACATACAAAGAGTGTAATAGAGTTCGTCCATTCTTTGCTCACTATATTTAACAAGTTTGTGAGTAATCTCAAGGAAAAGGGAGATGAGAAACTGTTAGAGAAAGTTGAGGAGAAAGCAAAGAAAAACACACACCTGAAAACAATAGTTGGGGCTGAGCAAGCAGATTCTGATTCTGATCCTGAGTCGATGGACAGCAGTTAGGTATTTGAATCATCCTCTGCCTAAACACATCTGCATGTATTGTTATTTTCTAGTTTGTGAAATCATTTTGCTCCCAGCTCTATAAAACTGTGACTCTTGTTTTGTAGGGAGAGGACAGTAAACTAGATGCTAATGTATGTTTGTTTTTGTTTAACTATTCAATATAAATGATTTTGTTTCCTTTATAACACTGAGCTTGGATCCCAGGAAGCTGTCTGTTGTGCTGTATTCACAACCATCTACTGTTAACTTGTTGGTGAAAGCTTCAGTGTCATTGTCAGAGGTGTTTCAGGCTTTGTTAGCTGTTAACTTTCAGTCTCCTGTTGTGTTATCTCTACATCAGAATCAGGTTTATAGACAAATTTGTTCTCATATGAGGAATTTGCTTCTAGTGTTTTATGCTTTTGTTGATTATATTAACCTTTTAAAACCTACATAGACTGTCTGGGTTTAGTTTTATTTAGGTATTTTGTTCAGTCAGTATCAGGTGGTGTATACATCATATGAATCAGGGAACCTGTCCTTTTTTCTGGAGCAGTGTGAAATCATCATCATGCATTACCTTTGTGTGAGCATAGCATATTTGACATTACATTAAAAAAACTTATCTTGTTGAATAACTCCACAGACAACTGGGGATTCTTACAGTTGTATTGATGTGTTTTGCAGTTCCATATCTAGTTTTCCCCAATAATGCACCAACAATGTGCTAAACACCAGCAACTAACAGCAACAAATGTTCAATTAGTCAACAATTACAACAGTAATAAAGTATCTCTTTCATTATATTATATCATTTCGTTATATGTCATGTCATTCCTTTTTCTTCATTTAGGTTTATTATATGTGACTGTTCACCCATTTCCTGCCTTCAGTCTAAACACTGGGCTGTAATAATAAAACATGTTGTTTCCATGTGCACTGTATTTACAACAGAGGGGGTTTATTCTGTCTTTGGAGCAGGGAAAACACAGTTTTAAGGTAACTAATTAAAATGAATTACTTGTAAAACTGAAGGATGTCCATGTTGTTACTCCACATATATCTGGGTTTAGAACAAAGAAAACAACATACAGCAGGAAAACACTTCTCTGTGTGAACTACAGACACTGGAGGGAATACACTACAGAACATGGCTGCCCTCACATAGATGATCAACCAACAGCTCCTCCATGTGGCCGTTTCCCCACATTACCAGCAAAATAAGCGACAGAAGCAGCAGGTCATCTTAGTCAGGTTGAAAGTTTGTCAAGACTTTACAAGAAAAATACCAGATATTTACACAGGATGTTTTTAACTGTTGTGCAGCTCTTGTGTTTGTTTCAGTCTTGTTGCTTGTTTTAATAACTCCCATGTAAACACAGACATGATACACGTATTTATACATTTAGTGCAACTTACATTAAGTAAATGATCTCTGATGCGCTGCAGAGAGACGTCCATTAAATCCTGATGCCTGAGAATCATCATGTTTTAAAGTTTAACAGTTTAACTCTACAACTATGGGTTCACTGCAAACAGGAAGTGCAAACAGCTAATTCAGGAAACTTTTACTAGTGATAGTTTTACAAAATGTAAACAAATACAAGCTAAATAAAAAGCAGAGCTCCAGCTGAGCTACAGTAACGGAATGTGTCTAAACTAAACATCGTGTTTAGTTCTTCTAGGACACAAAATAATAAACTGGGAATCTCAACAACTGTGGTAAATACATGATGATTTGTTCATCTCTTACACTTCATCTTTTCTCTAACATTACTTCTCATCTTTTATGTTAAAGGGCTCCAGCTCCTTTATTTCCTCTTCTTTCATCATCTTTTTCTTTCCTCTGACTCTTCACTCTTCCCTCACACTCCTTCTTTTTTCTATTCTTTCATCTATTTCTTGTTTACGCTGCGTTTGTTGCTTTTTGTGCTCACTCTTTCTCTCCATCTCTCTCTCTCTCAGTCATCCTCCTCTCCTCCTCTCAGAGAGTTGCGGAGACTCCTCCAGAACTCCTCCCTTCTCTCCTCCTCTTGGGGCCACTCCAGGTACGTGGTGGAGCTCATGAGTTTGCGCAGTTTGCAGAAGCGCTTGGGGATGTCGTCCTTGGACAGCGGCTCCAGCAAGATCAGGATGGCCGGGTCGCCGCCGGCGTCCCCGTCGAAAAGCCAGAAATGAGAGAAGTCCAGCTCGTAGCGACACCAGTCAGACTGGACAAAGTTCTCTGAGAGGATGAAGACGGTCCGCCGGCTGCGCTCCATGGCGCTCATGATGTTGTCCACGATCCACTGTCCGGGAAGGAAGTCCCGCTTGTGAAGACATAGGGTCAGTGGCCGGAGGGGTCTGGGATTCATGGAGTTTTCACCTGCTTCACTGTGGGAGCATGAACCAGAAAACAGGTGATGTTCCTCCACAGGTTTAGTCAGAAGTTAAAGTGTGTAGACCTGACAAATGGCTCACTCATTTTAGAATGGAATCCCTGTTAATTAAATGACTGAGTCTACTGAGAATCTGGAGCCCAAAACTTTTTTTCAGGATGAATTAATTATTTGATGTCTAGTGCCACCCACGCTAATCTCTTGACCCATGGAATGACATTGAAATCAGTAGCTACAGTGCTGAAACACCCTGCTAACTGAGAGGTAAAGGCAGAGGTCAGGACTTACCTTGGCTCCTCCAGCTCAGGGACCAGGAAGTTTTCTACCCAGGTTGCGTCTCTTTCACTGTAGGAAACGAAGGCATCAAAGGTTAGCAGTGCGTCTGAACTGGGATCATCTCTGAGTCGCTGCCGGCGCCGGGAGCTATGCTTGGCCTTTAACCACGCCCAAGTCATCTTGATGTACCAGAAGGCATGGAGGCGCCACAGCAGGATGCACAGCAGAACCCCAACGAACAGCGCCACCCCACAGCTCACGGACACGAACAAAACCCGGTGGCACACGACAACAGACAGGTGGACTTGACCCACTTGTTCCCCCTGCAGGTAGAGAGGAGAGTCACAGACGTAGCTCTCCTCTCCGTCTGTTAACTGCACATCTCCGTCTCCTTTAATGGTCGACTGGAGGAAGGCGACAAAGTCACAGGAGCAGACAAACTTGTTCTGACCTGCCTGGAGGTTCGAGAGTCGTTTGTATGACTGGAGATCTGAACGGTCGAACATGTTTAGGGTGTTTGACTGTGGAAGAACAAAGAGGGGTCAGACTGCAGAACACAAAGAGGATTGGAAGCAGAGGTGTGAGGTGTGATTGTTTTTTACCTGTATGGTCAGTGCTTGCAGGTTGAGGAACAGATTTCCAGGGGGCAGCCTTAGAAACTTATTCCCAGAGAGGTGGAGCTCTCTCAGGGATGGCAGGGCCACGGTGAAGTCTTTGAGATCGTTGTTGCTCAGATCCAATACCTATACATGATAAAGTACAAACAAGTGCTTAAACAGTGAGTGTTGTTGTGATACCTGCTACGTGGTGCACTCTCAGTACCTCCAGAGTTGTGGGTAGACAGGGGGTGACGGTGGTAAGTTTAGCTCCGGAGATGTTGAGGTGTCGCAGGGTGGAGGGCCAGGGGCAGCTCTGGGGCATGAAGCTGTAGTCGGTCCTGCTGATGTCCAGGTGGGTCAGTTTGCGGAGCTTCGTTACCAGTCGGCTCACCGTCGACAAAGACTGGGCAGAGGTGGAATAGAGGCAAAGAAGTCATTAGACTGCAGGTCATTTATTCTTCAAACCAGGGCTCTCATTTTTACTCATCAGCAGGAGAACTTCTCAGCAGGTTCATGAAGGCACCTTCAGAGCATTTCCGCTGACGTTTAAAACTCGGAGGTCCTTCAGCGTGCCGTTTCCGTTACACAGGGTCTCAGTCAGAGTCATGTCGGTCAGCAGGTTGTCAGACAGATCGAAGTACTGCAGGTTCATTAAAAGGCTGGACGTGGGGCAGGGCAACACAAACGCCTGAGGGTAAAAGTCATGAGAGGAGTTTGCAATGAAAAATGTCATTCTGTAGAAGAGGATATGAGCCACGAGTTCTATCCTCTGAATTCTGACATTAAAATCACACTCATTGCTGTGGTAATAGAAAGCACTGATGTATCAACAAATATCACCTTTTTTTTACCTTGGAGTTTATTACAGACACCTTCCTGGGGTACTGCAGCAGAAACTGCAGCTGTAGAAATGAGACAAACTTAAAGACGTCCAGCACCACGACGTTTCGTACGACAAACTCATCAACAGCTCTGTGATCTGTCCAGTTGGCTCTCTCCCACCTAACACCAACCAGATAACAACAAACAATCTTAAGTGCTAAAGGCAACTGGACTTGTTTTAGGTTTCTTGAAGACATTTCGCCTTCAAGAATGCAGTCAAACTAAAACTGAACCATTTTGTGTTACAGTTACAGGAAGGTCAGATGCTAATAGAAACTGTGCTTATGGTTCTTAAGATCATGCAGACACTCATTTCTTACCTGCCCTCGCCTGTCAGCGTGACATTGTCAACGATAAAGGATATGACTGGCACTCCGTTAACAACCACTAGGAGGCGAACAATGGTCTCATCAGAGATGAAAAGGTTACGGAAAGTTATGTACCTGAGGAGTGGAACCACAGAGGAGTCACTGGTTGGTTTGTCCGGCAAAAACAAGGTTTTTGTCTCATGTCGTGTAACATTGTAACACACCTGACCCTCCTTTTGGCTGTTTCATAGAAGGGCTTGACAGACTCATTCCCAATCAGATAGAGGTCCTCCAGGACCATAGGTGTCTCAGGGTACGACACGTCGGCGAGCACAGATGAGGCTAAGGCTCTGTCTGTTAAAAACGGTCCATGGAGGCTCAAAGTGACACGACCCAGCGGCCAAACGTACGCCAGAGCACCGGACTCGTACCTTCAGAGGAAGTTAGAGGCAGGAGAGAGTGACAGGCTGGCACCTAAAAACCACAGTAACCAGCTCTTTTAGGAAATAACTTTTCTAAAAGATTAAAACAATATATTTATGACACAGGTTTAAAGACCTCGGGATTGGAATCTCACACGATATCCTCCTAAATCAGCTGCATCAGCTCTCACACAGATCAGGTTTAGTTACTGTATGTTGTGCCAGGAAATCATTCAAGATTGTTGTCAGAACTTTTCAAATCTGACACAGACAGACTTCATTTACTCTAGAGAAGCATCATGTCTGTCAGGAGGACGTTTGGCTCTCATGTAGTAACAGCAGTAGAAACAGCATCCCTCTCAAACCTGGTCAGGTTGTTGGCGTGCACAGTGAGCTCCTCCAGCTGAGAGACTCCTGACAGAGCTCCTCTCTGTATCTCCCTCAGAGCAGGACCTCCGAACGCCAGCCTCCTCAGTCTGACCAGCCCGTCAAACACCGGAGCAGAACCTATGCAGCTGGAGAAGAGAAGAGAGAGGAAGAGACTGCACTGCAAGGCCAAAGGTCTGTGGACACATACACAGCATGAAACTTACGCTCTGTACCTGTACGGGTTGTTGAGCAGGTTGAGCTGTTGCAGAGCTCCTAACTTGCTGAACCACCTGGGGTCGAGAGCAGTGAGCTGATTGTCAGAGAGGTCCAGTTCCTCCAAACTCCACAGAGAGTTGAACGCTGACGGATCGATCACAACCAGTCTGTTACCTGCAGGACAGTAAGATAAGAAAACGCCTATATTCTAACAAGGATTGTATCAGGGGTTTCAGACGCATCAACATTGAGAATCATTAATTATTATTATTATTATTGTTGTTGTTCTTGTTACTGTCTTTGTTTTCCCCTGGTCATTTCTGACCTGCTAAGGTGGCAGTTTATGAAGCATATGTAGAATAAGATTGTACTTTTAGTTACTTTGGTTTCAGACCAATGAAACTTCCTTTTATTTCTTGTCCATGTTGCCTTAAAACCCAGAGTTCAAAGTTCATTCTTGACCCTATAGACACACAGATGAGAAGTCATCAAAGTGTTTGGGCCTTATCCCAATAAAAACCCATCAGCATTACCATGGAGACTCAGAGCCCTCAGCTGCTCGTGGCCCGTCAGGTCAACGTCCGTAACCTCGGTGATGTTGTTGAAGGAGAGATCCAGAGTGAGTGCGCGGTCCGTTACCATGGGAACGCGGGTGAATCCGCCACGGGAGCAGTCGCAGGACAGCCGGCGGTCACAGCGATTGCAGGACGGCCTCCCAGTATCCTGGTTTGTCCTCTGACCCCAGCACAGGGAGAAGAGGAAGAGGAGGAAGAGGAAGTGGTGGAGGCTGGACAGCTGTCCCATGCTGGAGGAGGACAGAGTGAAGCAGAAGGAAATAAAATAAAACGGTACAAAAGTGAAAGAAAACCGAGGGAGGAAGTGGAATTTGATAGAAGAGGAAGTCTGTAACTTTTTATTTTGACCTTTATGTGTGATGCTAATTCTCACAGTGAGTGCATACACTGATGAGCAGAGAGGAGTTTAATTTGTGATGCATCTTTTCCCGAATGATTTCAGCACTCATACACTCTCCACCATGTTGAATTGTGCGTAAACCAAAGTATTCATATACTGAAACATCCAGTAACATTTTGTGGTTTCACATGTGTCTACTCTACAGATGTCTCAAATGCTTCAGTATTTTGTAGCATGTATTTACACTTATTTTGGCAGTACTAAATCAAACGAAGTTGGGTATTATTTATATAAATCTTCAATCATTTTTAAAATCAAATGTATGCTTAAATGTTTCCATTTCCCCAAAGCTACTTTTGGCCATTTAATAATGTATATTTACACACTTAACATACTTTGGTGTTTGTTGAGACATTGAAACGTTTTTCCTGTCTTATATTTATGAGAAAACATCTGACACGAGAGAAAATAAAGTAATAAGGTTAGAATCCTCGACTTAAAATGATTTAGCTGCACAGTGTCAGCACTGAAACAACTAACAGAGTCATTACGTAGATGAAAAAAAAATAATGAGCATGACTTTATATGTTTTTTAATCAGGAAGAGACACCATAAAAACTGACGCCCCTTCAGTCTGCACATTAACTAATTTATAACTGCATTCACCCTGTTTTACAGCGCTCATCTGATTAAATGCTTCCCTATTTTGTCATTTATCATTTAGCTGCTGTTGTAAAATGACAAAATGATAACTGACACAGCACTGTAGCGACTTCTCAAACTTCATGCTCTATGATTCTAACATAACTTTTTTTGTTGCCTTACCTTGATTTTTTTTTTCTTCTTCTGTCGAGCTGATTCCCAAAAACGAGGCGAGAGATGTAATCATTCAAACTGAAAAAGAGGAGGCTGAAGGATTGTTTTTATGACCGTGCAGAGAGGAAGTGAGGCCGCGGGGGTGATGGCTCCAACCAAGTGTGAAAAGAGGTAGTGAGCATGAAAATGAACTCTCGGGAGGAAACCTGTGAGAGTGTGCATCTGTAAAGATGTTCAAGTGCATAAAGAAATAAGTCCAGAAAATTCACCTTATGTGCATCTTCAGACTTGTTAGACCACGTAAAGTCATTTTAGTGTTTGTTGTCTCATTGAATCAGCTCCGCTTCTGTTAATTATGACTAAAAAATCCAAGCTGAAGTAAAGCAGCCAAACGTAATATTATCTTGTGTGTGGTTTCTGTTACATAATAAGTTCTGTAGCCACAGGACTGTGACCACAATGACTTCCGCTCTGGCTTTCTGGCTGTTGCCAACTTTGTCCCTCATGAAGATTTGTCAGGCAAACTAAGATGTTTCCACTTTGTTTATGTGAACTACAAGTGGAGCAAAAGAGAAAGAAATGTCTTCTACAACTGATGAAGAACCCCGCTCATAAAGTGGACGATCATTTACAATCAGCTCAACATAAAACATACAGTACATACAGCTCTGTCTACCATAACATTTACAAATAACAGTTAGCTGCAGAATATCTGACTAAAATCATTATGAATCAAAAGTATTCTCACTTTCTAAAATTCTCTCTGAAGAACACTTGTCAAAATGTTTTCAGTTTCCAAAATGTCCTCAGTGTAAACTTTAGAGGTAAGAACAAGTAAAGGAGTTAAAGGGACAGAAGATAAAAGAAGAAACCTCACCTTACATCAGATGATTCAAAACTGACTAAACTATCTCCACAGTGACTCACACAGTCAGAATCTGATTCTTCTTTTTGTTGTCCAGCTAATCAGGGTGTCAGTTTTGACACTGAAGGAAGACAAACTTCAGTTAATGAATCATCCTGGTGCACGAGGTTCCTCTTTTTTTCAGTGCTGCTCATTCCAGAGTCCATATGAATATAAAATGATCAAAGTGAGTTGAGTTAGGAGTCAGAGTGAAAACATCCTTTCAGTGGGCAGAAATATATGATTATTAATGACTGGTAACAGGCAAGCTGTGCAGCTGTAAGAAGCATCTTTTTTCTGTAATTCCTAAGCAGGTGTCTGGACGTATCCTCCTGATGGACGTCAGAGATGATGATATCCTTGAAAATGGTGAGTTACACTGAATCTAATAACATGTATCTTCAAGCAGGAGTATGTTTAAAGTACTTTAACTGCCTCTGTGTTTTAGTAGAAATTTTAGACAGTCTCTGTGAAATCGTTGTAAATTACAGTGTCATTCTCAACACTGCCACCAGATGGTGCCAAACTCTTTTAAAAAAAATTTACTAAAGCACAGTTAAACCCATGTAATCATCTTGACAGACAGATGTGATGCCCTGCAGCTGTGGAAGTAGTAGAGCTGGGAGAAACTCCTGAAAATAAAGTTTTTAGTCAAAGAGTAATTTATCAAATGCTTTTAAAACACAAGCTCTGAAATCTGTGTGAAATCAGATTTCAGTCCAGTCAGCAGATAAACATGGGTCACTCCTATGTTGACACACAATGGGAACACATGTTCTCAGGGTCTTATAATCATAAGTTATGTGCTCTCCCAGGGTCCCGTGTTCCCCAGCTCTTTTTAGCACACAATGGGAACCTGAAAAAGATGTTCCCTAGCTCTGTATTTACTCACTACTCATCAACTCATCAGAAGGGTTTTCTGTTCCCCAGCACTGCTGTATTTCAGGGAACTTATCAAACAGTTTAGGGTTGTTGAGTTTACCTTCTGAGGCTCTGTTCCCAAACACAACAGGAAGGTTAATAGATGTTGACTGGGGAACAAATGACCTCAGGAACCTTGATCCATTCCTCATGCTTCAGCTGTTGTGTTTTTGGTTTTGTGAAGGTGATGCAGTTGTTGCAGTTGCTGTTTTTGTGGTTTCAAAGCTGATGATTGGACGACATCTGACAGACTAAGACAAACCTACAGGACGTGGCAGAAGCTGACAGACGCCACAAGCAAGTTGTTTGTGACCTAAAAATGCTTCTTTGGTATGAAGTGGCATCAGTTACTCACTGATACTGTGATCGAAATGTCATAATACAACAGCAATACAATAGCAGTATGGGAAACAGGCTTCTTATTACGGTGTGATATTTGGGCATCAAGACATAAAATATTAGAGATTCATTGGATTTTATTTCTCATATTGTCTGTACTGGATATTATCATATAATATGATATAATCCAGTCAGTCTCAAGTGATCAATGTAAAAATAGTCTGTAACCCAGATATGTGCAAAACAAGGTTATAAAAGAAGATCAACTTTAGATTAGATAAGAACAAATTTTGATGTATCACTCAATGTTTTAAATCTTCCTTTTGATCCTTAAGTTACAAGTAACCTCAAACCAGGGAGCACAAACAGACAGAAGATAGTCTGGGAAACAGACACAATGAGACACTGGGAACAATGAAATGAAAAGCTGATATAAAAATGATGAAACCTAAAACTCATAGTAGACAAACTGTGTATACACAAGGGCTTGTCTGCTGATACAGTATACAATAAATAAGGTAAAGATAAAACAATACCCATCTCTGCAGGTTTGCTGTGTCATTCTGCTGAAAGGAGTCATTGTTGGTGTAACATTTTACACCAAAAGAAGAAGAGCAGCATCATCGTTCATCTGCAGAATAAAAGGCAGAGAAGCAACAGAGGCCTGTCGTACCTGACTCATCACACCAGCTGATCCTATTAAAGGTGAGTCTTCTTCAGATTTTTAATCAAAACTAATACTAATATTACCTTATTTAAACACACTATTATTAATATGGGATCATCTTTTGTAGTGTCTGACAGGTGTATCAGTCTATGAATGTTGTGTCTGTTTTATAGGTTCAGTTTTTAATGTAATAGATGTGGTAGAATAATCTTTTGTAATGTTCTCCTCTGAAATAGAACTCATCATCATGAGGGTGCTCGGTGTGTGTCTCACACTCTCTGCTCTTCTGACCCTGAGCCGAGCGCCCGTACAACTCCACCACCCCCCTCCAGGCACATGGGCCTCTGCGAGTATGAGCGGCAGCACTGTTCCACCGCCATCGGAGCGTTCTGCCTCAGTGTGACGCCAAGGGGAACTACCGCCCGCAGCAGTGCTCGGGTCGACCGGGTACTGCTGGTGCGTCAACGTCGTCACTGGAGTGGAGATACCCAACACACGGACACCGCCGGGAACTAAACCTGTCGACTGTGGTGAGATCTGGGGCAGTGGAGGAATGTAACTGTACTACTTTATGGTTACTTTACACCCTCATTGACCTCGACCAGCTCATACAATATGATGCCATGTTATAGATTAAACAGTTTAACTGCATTAAAGGCTGTAGTAACAGGTAGAGGTGGAGAATAAGGTGCAAACTGAAAGTTAATGCTGAATCACACTGGTGACT
>NW_026117123.1:0-15499 GCF_001640805.2 Lates calcarifer | reverse complement strand
AGCTCTTGTGTTTGTTTCAGTCTTGTTGCTTGTTTTAATAACTCCCATGTAAACACAGACATGATACACGTATTTATACATTTAGTGCAACTTACATTAAGTAAATGATCTCTGATGCGCTGCAGAGAGACGTCCATTAAATCCTGATGCCTGAGAATCATCATGTTTTAAAGTTTAACAGTTTAACTCTACAACTATGGGTTCACTGCAAACAGGAAGTGCAAACAGCTAATTCAGGAAACTTTACTAGTGATAGTTTTACAAAATGTAAACAAATACAAGCTAAATAAAAAAGCAGAGCTCCAGCTGAGCTACAGTAACGGAATGTGTCTAAACTAAACATCGTGTTTAGTTCTTCTAGGACACAAAATAATAAACTGGGAATCTCAACAACTGTGGTAAATACATGATGATTTGTTCATCTCTTACACTTCATCTTTTCTCTAACATTACTTCTCATCTTTTATGTTAAAGGGCTCCAGCTCCTTTATTTCCTCTTCTTTCATCATCTTTTTCTTTCCTCTGACTCTTCACTCTTCCCTCACACTCCTTCTTTTTTCTATTCTTTCATCTATTTCTTTTTACGCTGCGTTTGTTGCTTTTTGTGCTCACTCTTTCTCTCCATCTCTCTCTCTCTCAGTCATCCTCCTCTCCTCCTCTCAGAGAGTTGCGGAGACTCCTCCAGAACTCCTCCCTTCTCTCCTCCTCTTGGGCCACTCCAGGTACGTGGTGGAGCTCATGAGTTTGCGCAGTTTGCAGAAGCGCTTGGGGATGTCGTCCTTGGACAGCGGCTCCAGCAAGATCAGGATGGCCGGGTCGCCGCCGGCGTCCCCGTCGAAAAGCCAGAAATGAGAGAAGTCCAGCTCGTAGCGACACCAGTCAGACTGGACAAAGTTCTCTGAGAGGATGAAGACGGTCCGCCGGCTGCGCTCCATGGCGCTCATGATGTTGTCCACGATCCACTGTCCGGGAAGGAAGTCCCGCTTGTGAAGACATAGGGTCAGTGGCTGGAGGGGTCTGGGATTCATGGAGTTTTCACCTGCTTCACTGTGGGAGCATGAACCAGAAAACAGGTGATGTTCCTCCACAGGTTTAGTCAGAAGTTAAAGTGTGTAGACCTGACAAATGGCTCACTCATTTTAGAATGGAATCCCTGTTAATTAAATGACTGAGTCTACTGAGAATCTGGAGCCCAAAACTTTTTTTCAGGATGAATTAATTATTTGATGTCTAGTGCCACCCACGCTAATCTCTTGACCCATGGAATGAATTGAAATCAGTAGCTACAGTGCTGAAACACCCTGCTAACTGAGAGGTAAAGGCAGAGGTCAGGACTTACCTTGGCTCCTCCAGCTCAGGGACCAGGAAGTTTTTCTACCAGGTTGCGTCTCTTTCACTGTAGGAAACGAAGGCATCAAAGGTTAGCAGTGCGTCTGAACTGGGATCATCTCTGAGTCGCTGCCGGCGCCGGGAGCTATGCTTGGCCTTCAACCACGCCCAAGTCATCTTGATGTACCAGAAGGCATGGAGGCGCCACAGCAGGATGCACAGCAGAACCCCAACGAACAGCGCCACCCCACAGCTCACGGACACGAACAAAACCCGGTGGCACACGACAACAGACAGGTGGACTTGACCCACTTGTTCCCCCTGCAGGTAGAGAGGAGAGTCGCAGACATAGCTCTCCTCTCCGTCTGTTAACTGCACATCTCCGTCTCCTTTAATGGTCGACTGGAGGAAGGCGACAAAGTCACAGGAGCAGACAAACTTGTTCTGACCTGCCTGGAGGTTCGAGAGTCGTTTGTATGACTGGAGATCTGAACGGTCGAACATGTTTAGGGTGTTTGACTGTGGAAGAACAAAGAGGGGTCAGACTGCAGAACACAAAGAGGATTGGAAGCAGAGGTGTGAGGTGTGATTGTTTTTTACCTGTATGGTCAGTGCTTGCAGGTTGAGGAACAGATTTCCAGGGGGCAGCCTTAGAAACTTATTCCCAGAGAGGTGGAGCTCTCTCAGGGATGGCAGGGCCACGGTGAAGTCTTTGAGATCGTTGTTGCTCAGATCCAATACCTATACATGATAAAGTACAAACAAGTGCTTAAACAGTGAGTGTTGTTGTGATACCTGCTACGTGGTGCACTCTCAGTACCTCCAGAGTTGTGGGTAGACAGGGGGTGACGGTGGTAAGTTTAGCTCCGGAGATGTTGAGGTGTCGCAGGGTGGAGGGCCAGGGGCAGCTCTGGGGCATGAAGCTGTAGTCGGTCCTGCTGATGTCCAGGTGGGTCAGTTTGCGGAGCTTCGTTACCAGTCGGCTCACCGTCGACAAAGACTGGGCAGAGGTGGAATAGAGGCAAAGAAGTCATTAGACTGCAGGTCATTTATTCTTCAAACCAGGGCTCTCATTTTTACTCATCAGCAGGAGAACTTCTCAGCAGGTTCATGAAGGCACCTTCAGAGCATTTCCGCTGACGTTTAAAACTCGGAGGTCCTTCAGCGTGCCGTTTCCGTTACACAGGGTCTCAGTCAGAGTCATGTCGGTCAGCAGGTTGTCAGACAGATCGAAGTACTGCAGGTTCATTAAAAGGCTGGACGTGGGGCAGGGCAACACAAACGCCTGAGGGTAAAAGTCATGAGAGGAGTTTGCAATGAAAAATGTCATTCTGTAGAAGAGGATATGAGCCACGAGTTCTATCCTCTGAATTCTGACATTAAAATCACACTCATTGCTGTGGTAATAGAAAGCACTGATGTATCAACAAATATCACCTTTTTTTACCTTGGAGTTTATTACAGACACCTTCCTGGGGTACTGCAGCAGAAACTGCAGCTGTAGAAATGAGACAAACTTAAAGACGTCCAGCACCACGACGTTTCGTACGACAAACTCATCAACAGCTCTGTGATCTGTCCAGTTGGCTCTCTCCCACCTAACACCAACCAGATAACAACAAACAATCTTAAGTGCTAAAGGCAACTGGACTTGTTTTAGGTTTCTTGAAGACATTTCGCCTTCAAGAATGCAGTCAAACTAAAACTGAACCATTTTGTGTTACAGTTACAGGAAGGTCAGATGCTAATAGAAACTGTGCTTATGGTTCTTAAGATCATGCAGACACTCATTTCTTACCTGCCCTCGCCTGTCAGCGTGACATTGTCAACGATAAAGGATATGACTGGCACTCCGTTAACAACCACTAGGAGGCGAACAATGGTCTCATCAGAGATGAAAAGGTTACGGAAAGTTATGTACCTGAGGAGTGGAACCACAGAGGAGTCACTGGTTGGTTTGTCCGGCAAAAACAAGGTTTTTGTCTCATGTCGTGTAACATTGTAACACACCTGACCCTCCTTTTGGCTGTTTCATAGAAGGGCTTGACAGACTCATTCCCAATCAGATAGAGGTCCTCCAGGACCATAGGTGTCTCAGGGTACGACACGTCGGCGAGCACAGATGAGGCTAAGGCTCTGTCTGTTAAAAACGGTCCATGGAGGCTCAAAGTGACACGACCCAGCGGCCAAACGTACGCCAGAGCACCGGACTCGTACCTTCAGAGGAAGTTAGAGGCAGGAGAGAGTGACAGGCTGGCAGCCTAAAAACCACAGTAACCAGCTCTTTTAGGAAATACTTTTCTAAAAGATTAAAACAATATATTTATGACACAGGTTTAAAGATTACCTCGGGATTGGAATCTCACACGATATCCTCCTAAATCAGCTGCATCAGCTCTCACACAGATCAGGTTTAGTTACTGTATGTTGTGCCAGGAAATCATTCAAGATTGTTGTCAGAACTTTTCAAATCTGACACAGACAGACTTCATTTACTCTAGAGAAGCATCATGTCTGTCAGGAGGACGTTTGGCTCTCATGTAGTAACAGCAGTAGAAACAGCATCCCTCTCAAACCTGGTCAGGTTGTTGGCGTGCACAGTGAGCTCCTCCAGCTGAGAGACTCCTGACAGAGCTCCTCTCTGTATCTCCCTCAGAGCAGGACCTCCGAACGCCAGCCTCCTCAGTCTGACCAGCCCGTCAAACACCGGAGCAGAACCTATGCAGCTGGAGAAGAGAAGAGAGAGGAAGAGACTGCACTGCAAGGCCAAAGGTCTGTGGACACATACACAGCATGAAACTTACGCTCTGTACCTGTACGGGTTGTTGAGCAGGTTGAGCTGTTGCAGAGCTCCTAACTTGCTGAACCACCTGGGGTCGAGAGCAGTGAGCTGATTGTCAGAGAGGTCCAGTTCCTCCAAACTCCACAGAGAGTTGAACGCTGACGGATCGATCACAACCAGTCTGTTACCTGCAGGACAGTAAGATAAGAAAACGCCTATATTCTAACAAGGATTGTATCAGGGGTTTCAGACGCATCAACATTGAGAATCATTAATTATTATTATTATTATTGTTGTTGTTCTTGTTACTGTCTTTGTTTTCCCCTGGTCATTTCTGACCTGCTAAGGTGGCAGTTTATGAAGCATATGTAGAATAAGATTGTACTTTTAGTTACTTTGGTTTCAGACCAATGAAACTTCCTTTTATTTCTTGTCCATGTTGCTTAAAACCCAGAGTTCAAAGTTCATTCTTGACCCTATAGACACACAGATGAGAAGTCATCAAAGTGTTTGGGCCTTATCCCAATAAAAACCCATCAGCATTACCATGGAGACTCAGAGCCCTCAGCTGCTCGTGGCCCGTCAGGTCAACGTCCGTAACCTCGGTGATGTTGTTGAAGGAGAGATCCAGAGTGAGTGCGCGGTCCGTTACCATGGGAACGCGGGTGAATCCGCCACGGGAGCAGTCGCAGGACAGCCGGCGGTCACAGCGATTGCAGGACGGCCTCCCAGTATCCTGGTTTGTCCTCTGACCCCAGCACAGGGAGAAGAGGAAGAGGAGGAAGAGGAAGTGGTGGAGGCTGGACAGCTGTCCCATGCTGGAGGAGGACAGAGTGAAGCAGAAGGAAATAAAATAAAACGGTACAAAAGTGAAAGAAAACCGAGGGAGGAAGTGGAATTTGATAGAAGAGGAAGTCTGTAACTTTTTATTTTGACCTTTATGTGTGATGCTAATTCTCACAGTGAGTGCATACACTGATGAGCAGAGAGGAGTTTAATTTGTGATGCATCTTTTTCCCGAATGATTTCAGCACTCATACACTCTCCACCATGTTGAATTGTGCGTAAACCAAAGTATTCATATACTGAAACATCCAGTAACATTTTGTGGTTTCACATGTGTCTACTCTACAGATGTCTCAAATGCTTCAGTATTTTGTAGCATGTATTTACACTTATTTTGGCAGTACTAAATCAAACGAAGTTGGGTATTATTTATATAAATCTTCAATCATTTTTAAAATCAAATGTATGCTTAAATGTTTCCATTTCCCCAAAGCTACTTTTGGCCATTTAATAATGTATATTTACACACTTAACATACTTTGGTGTTTGTTGAGACATTGAAACGTTTTTCCTGTCTTATATTTATGAGAAAACATCTGACACGAGAGAAAATAAAGTAATAAGGTTAGAATCCTCGACTTAAAATGATTTAGCTGCACAGTGTCAGCACTGAAACAACTAACAGAGTCATTACGTAGATGAAAAAAAAATAATGAGCATGACTTTATATGTTTTTTAATCAGGAAGAGACACCATTAAAAACTGACGCCCCTTCAGTCTGCACATTAACTAATTTATAACTGCATTCACCCTGTTTTACAGCGCTCATCTGATTAAATGCTTCCCTATTTTGTCATTTATCATTTAGCTGCTGTTGTAAAATGACAAAATGATAACTGACACAGCACTGTAGCGACTTCTCAAACTTCATGCTCTATGATTCTAACATAACTTTTTTTGTTGCCTTACCTTGATTTTTTTTTCTTCTTCTGTCGAGCTGATTCCCAAAAACGAGGCGAGAGATGTAATCATTCAAACTGAAAAAGAGGAGGCTGAAGGATTGTTTTTATGACCGTGCAGAGAGGAAGTGAGGCCGCGGGGGTGATGGCTCCAACCAAGTGTGAAAAGAGGTAGTGAGCATGAAAATGAACTCTCGGGAGGAAACCTGTGAGAGTGTGCATCTGTAAAGATGTTCAAGTGCATAAAGAAATAAGTCCAGAAAATTCACCTTATGTGCATCTTCAGACTTGTTAGACCACGTAAAGTCATTTTAGTGTTTGTTGTCTCATTGAATCAGCTCCGCTTCTGTTAATTATGACTAAAAAATCCAAGCTGAAGTAAAGCAGCCAAACGTAATATTATCTTGTGTGTGGTTTCTGTTACATAATAAGTTCTGTAGCCACAGGACTGTGACCACAATGACTTCCGCTCTGGCTTTCTGGCTGTTGCCAACTTTGTCCCTCATGAAGATTTGTCAGGCAAACTAAGATGTTTCCACTTTGTTTATGTGAACTACAAGTGGAGCAAAAGAGAAAGAAATGTCTTCTACAACTGATGAAGAACCCCGCTCATAAAGTGGACGATCATTTACAATCAGCTCAACATAAAACATACAGTACATACAGCTCTGTCTACCATAACATTTACAAATAACAGTTAGCTGCAGAATATCTGACTAAAATCATTATGAATCAAAAGTATTCTCACTTTCTAAAATTCTCTCTGAAGAACACTTGTCAAAATGTTTTCAGTTTCCAAAATGTCCTCAGTGTAAACTTTAGAGGTAAGAACAAGTAAAGGAGTTAAAGGGACAGAAGATAAAAGAAGAAACCTCACCTTACATCAGATGATTCAAAACTGACTAAACTATCTCCACAGTGACTCACACAGTCAGAATCTGATTCTTCTTTTTGTTGTCCAGCTAATCAGGGTGTCAGTTTTGACACTGAAGGAAGACAAACTTCAGTTAATGAATCATCCTGGTGCACGAGGTTCCTCTTTTTTTCAGTGCTGCTCATTCCAGAGTCCATATGAATATAAAATGATCAAAGTGAGTTGAGTTAGGAGTCAGAGTGAAAACATCCTTTCAGTGGGCAGAAATATATGATTATTAATGACTGGTAACAGGCAAGCTGTGCAGCTGTAAGAAGCATCTTTTTTCTGTAATTCCTAAGCAGGTGTCTGGACGTATCCTCCTGATGGACGTCAGAGATGATGATATCCTTGAAAATGGTGAGTTACACTGAATCTAATAACATGTATCTTCAAGCAGGAGTATGTTTAAAGTACTTTAACTGCCTCTGTGTTTTAGTAGAAATTTTAGACAGTCTCTGTGAAATCGTTGTAAATTACAGTGTCATTCTCAACACTGCCACCAGATGGTGCCAAACTCTTTTAAAAAAAATTTACTAAAGCACAGTTAAACCCATGTAATCATCTTGACAGACAGATGTGATGCCCTGCAGCTGTGGAAGTAGTAGAGCTGGGAGAAACTCCTGAAAATAAAGTTTTTAGTCAAAGAGTAATTTATCAAATGCTTTTAAAACACAAGCTCTGAAATCTGTGTGAAATCAGATTTCAGTCCAGTCAGCAGATAAACATGGGTCACTCCTATGTTGACACACAATGGGAACACATGTTCTCAGGGTCTTATAATCATAAGTTATGTGCTCTCCCAGGGTCCCGTGTTCCCCAGCTCTTTTTAGCACACAATGGGAACCTGAAAAAGATGTTCCCTAGCTCTGTATTTACTCACTACTCATCAACTCATCAGAAGGGTTTTCTGTTCCCCAGCACTGCTGTATTTCAGGGAACTTATCAAACAGTTTAGGGTTGTTGAGTTTACCTTCTGAGGCTCTGTTCCCAAACACAACAGGAAGGTTAATAGATGTTGACTGGGGAACAAATGACCTCAGGAACCTTGATCCATTCCTCATGCTTCAGCTGTTGTGTTTTTGGTTTTGTGAAGGTGATGCAGTTGTTGCAGTTGCTGTTTTTGTGGTTTCAAAGCTGATGATTGGACGACATCTGACAGACTAAGACAAACCTACAGGACGTGGCAGAAGCTGACAGACGCCACAAGCAAGTTGTTTGTGACCTAAAAATGCTTCTTTGGTATGAAGTGGCATCAGTTACTCACTGATACTGTGATCGAAATGTCATAATACAACAGCAATACAATAGCAGTATGGGAAACAGGCTTCTTATTACGGTGTGATATTTGGGCATCAAGACATAAAATATTAGAGATTCATTGGATTTTATTTCTCATATTGTCTGTACTGGATATTATCATATAATATGATATAATCCAGTCAGTCTCAAGTGATCAATGTAAAAATAGTCTGTAACCCAGATATGTGCAAAACAAGGTTATAAAAGAAGATCAACTTTAGATTAGATAAGAACAAATTTTGATGTATCACTCAATGTTTTAAATCTTCCTTTTGATCCTTAAGTTACAAGTAACCTCAAAACCAGGGAGCACAAACAGACAGAAGATAGTCTGGGAAACAGACACAATGAGACACTGGGAACAATGAAATGAAAAGCTGATATAAAAATGATGAAACCTAAAACTCATAGTAGACAAACTGTGTATACACAAGGGCTTGTCTGCTGATACAGTATACAATAAATAAGGTAAAGATAAAACAATACCCATCTCTGCAGGTTTGCTGTGTCATTCTGCTGAAAGGAGTCATTGTTGGTGTAACATTTTACACCAAAGAAGAAGAAGCAGCATCATCGTTCATCTGCAGAATAAAAGGCAGAGAAGCAACAGAGGCTGTCGTACCTGACTCATCACACCAGCTGATCCTATTAAAGGTGAGTCTTCTTCAGATTTTTAATCAAAACTAATCCTAATATTACCTTATTTAAACACACTATTATTAATATGGGATCATCTTTTGTAGTGTCTGACAGGTGTATCAGTTTATGAATGTTGTGTCTGTTTTATAGGTTCAATTTTTAATGTAATAGATGTGGTAGAATAATGTTTGTAATGTTCTCCTCTGAAATAGAACTCATCATCATGAGGGTGCTCGGTGTGTGTCTCACACTCTCTGCTCTTCTGACCCTGAGCCGAGGCGCCCCGTACAACTCCACCACCCCTGCCTCCAGGCACATGGGCCTCTGCGAGTATGAGCGGCAGCACTGTTCCACCGCCATCGGAGCGTTCTGCCCTCAGTGTGACGCCAAGGGGAACTACCGCCCGCAGCAGTGCTCGGGGTCGACCGGGTACTGCTGGTGCGTCAACGTCGTCACTGGAGTGGAGATACCCAACACACGGACACCGCCGGGAACTAAACCTGTCGACTGTGGTGAGATCTGGGGCAGTGGAGGAATGTAACTGTACTACTTTATGGTTACTTTACACCCTCATTGACCTCGACCAGCTCATACAATATGATGCCATGTTATAGATTAAACAGTTTAACTGCATTAAAGGCTGTAGTAACAGGTAGAGGTGGAGAATAAGGTGCAAACTGAAAGTTAATGCTGAATCACACTGGTGACTGTAGTTATTAAACAATGAGATGTTTGTTTTTGTTTTTTTATAGGTGGGGAGTACTACTGCCCCTCTGGCTGGACCCACTTTGGAAAAAGGTGTTTCATGTTCGTCGACACCCCGAAGATGTGGACTGCAGCTGAAGTGAGTTATCTAGAAAGTTCTGGGACCGAGCAGATTACACTCTGGTGACTTTGCTTTTCATACATTAAGTCGTGTCTCTTGTTCCCTCCAGGTTTACTGTCAGTTTGAGGGGGCCAACCTGGCGTCCATCCACAGCTACGAGGAGAATCACTTCGTCATGTCTTTAACCAGAGGAGACACCCACACCTTCCCCCCAGCCTGGATCGGTGGCTTTGATGTCATACGTGTATGGAAATCCTTTGGTTTTTGGTTTTAGTTTGGTTTTTGCCTGAATCCCAAATTTTCCTCCCAGGTTCACTGTAACCCTGAGCTCAGCTGTTTATTTTGAATCAGCTGTACAGTGTATTTATGTATAAATGTTTGTGTCTATCCATAGCCCGGTTTTTGGATGTGGAGTGACGGCTCCAAGTTTTACTATGATTACTGGTGCGACGACCACCACACTGAGAGAAACGAGTCCTGCCTGAAGATGAATTATGGATGTAATAAACTATACACACACTCACATAAACACACACGCTTACATGAATATAAACACAATAACTATTTTTTCCAAAGGAAAGTGAATTTATCAAGTGGTAATAGTAATCAGTGTAAACGAACTGACTGACTGATGTGTCATAGCATCGTATAGCTTCAACATAACGTTAAATGAGGAGCAGCTATAGTCAACATCTTATTTGTATCTGCAGCATGAAATCCATAAAGTCAAATGTTCCTGTTTTGTGTTTTACAGATGACATGAAGTGGGCCCCCAACGCCTGCAACGAGTCTCACCCTTTTGTTTGTGCCAAGAGGATCTGAACTCAGAACCTGACAGTGAGAGTAATATTTCTCTCAAAATATTTCCTCTCTTCTTCTTTTTGTTAAATATGATCAGTAGATTTTATTCACACAGCTTTTAGAGGGTTAGTGGGTCAAAGATGAAAAGGGGTTGTCAAGCATCAAAAAATAAAGGTATAATACTCCAGAATATTTCCTGTTTCATGTTGTTATTTTCTGTAACAATAGTTTATATACAAAAACGTCTGGTGAGGCATATTTAAAGAAACAGTAATTAGATGACATAGGCTGCATTTAAGGATCACAATACAGCTCCCAAACACTAATTAATTGTAATTTAAATTTTACTCAAATATCTGTTATTCTGAATGACATCAAGAAGGACAGAGTGCATTGGTAATGTCATTATTCCCATTAAAGCAATGTGTTTAGTTTTTTCTCTGGATCATTAAATTCTAATAACATTCCTGAATAATGACAGGAGAAACAGAAGTTGGAAACAAGTTTAAAAGATGAGACCATTTTTGTGTTTGATATAAAAAGGAAACATTAACTAAAACTACAGGACATACTTTAATGTTTCAGTTAACTTTGGGGAAAACAAAATGTCAAAACATAGGTGAAAAAATGTTCCAAACTGCAACATCATCATTCAGTGTCATGGTCAACACTTCAGTTTTACCATTACATTTTAAAATAAACTGTATATTCTCAAGACTTCTCTTGTCTCAGGGCCTGCATTTATTTACTAGCCTGTGCTGTGTGTCTCTTTGTTTGTTCAAGGGCAACTAGAAAAATCAGTGACATATCTGTCAGAGGGCCTACTAAACATCTCTCATTTATCTGGGATATGAACAAGTCTCTAAAATTATACAGTGACCATGTGTAACAGAGAAATTGCATTACACCATACTACACTGACCAATAAAAGTTTTAATTAAATACTCTAAAACTGAAGTACTTGAAGTTAACTTCTCAAGTATCAACTATCAGCTTTAAAGGAGCCAGTTTGAGAGAATGTTGACAAATATTTTTGACCAATCACAACCATTTGGTGGGCGGGGCACAACGAGCTGACCAATCAGCGTCTGTCTACTAGTGGAGGCTAGCGCGTGACGTCATTACCGCGACGCATGTCGTCATTGAACGTGACCGGCAGTGGAGAGAGCGGAGCTGAGCGGAGCTCAAACGAAGTGGGAGGAACGAGTGAAGCTGTGGAATAAAAACAAGGTTTAGATCATCGCTTTATAACCGTACGAGCCAGGACTGTTTGTGTCCATCTGGACTGAGGCTGAACGCGGAGCACAGGTAGAGCTAACGAGCAAACTAGCTCAGCGGCGAGCGTTAGCCTTCTCTGTTGTTGTTGTTTGTTCTGTTTTAGCGATGTTTACATTTTCACTCGCTTTTGGTTGATCAGAGTAAGTTCAGGAGTAACTTGGTGATCTCAGGTGTAACTTCCCAGTTAACCTGTACTATGAAAGGTGGATAGGTTTTACCCGGGGTCTGTCGCCATGGTCATTTACGCTGCGTCTCTAAACTGCTCCGAGCAGTTTATGTTGGTGGTTAACTCGGTTGTTACCAGTGTTACTTCTACCTAAGCTCCGCCCCACAGGTGGACTGAGAGAGGCTGACTCTGCAGGACGGGGGTTGTCTAAAGACCGTCAGCGACAGGCTGTTGTAATTGTAGACTACAGACCAACACATGCAGCATTAATGATGGAAATATGAAGGTGAACCACTTTATAGAAGGTTTCTATTTGATCCAGGTTCAGTTTCCACTGAGGCTGAAATACTGTTAACATGAAGTTCATACTGAACATAACAGCTTTACATTCAGACATATACAGAGTGTTCATCATTAACAGAACAGCTCATTCTCAGACATGTGACCCACGTGTTGACTGGAATCAAAGTATCTGAGAAATCATCACATATTGTTTGTGTCCTTACATCTCATATTACAGATGAAGAACGTGTGACAAGTCTCCCTGACTGTTTGTTTTACATTGTGTCATTAGAGTCTCTTTAAATTCCTCGTAAACTAACAGAATTAACGTGCGCTCTTCATCTGAGAGATACGGTGCACGCCCGTTTTATGCACGCGCATTAACTATGATTACGTTAACACCGACTCAGCTTACCAACATCTGAACCACTGTTGTACCGTTCAACACAGATCGAGGCAGTCAGGGTTTGTCAACCACGAGTTTCCTTGATAACCCGAGTTAAATCAGAGGAGATTAAACTCCCTTCATAGTACAGGCGTGTGGTCTCTTAAGGTGGACGGATGATAGCATCTCTTTGTCGTTTGTTTGTTTACATCTCTCTGTGGTCACTTTGCAGACATCTGTAATGTGTACCATCCTAGTTATTGCTATAGTCTTTGTGTGGTGGTTTAACATCTCGCTCTGATCGTTTTGCATCTCTTTATGGTCAGCCTTTTGTCCCTTTGTGGCCATTTTGCATCATTAACATTTTAGGATTATTTCTCGTGGCAGCTTTGCCTCTGTGGTCATTCTGTTTCATTCTGCCTTCTTCTTGTCTTTAGATCTAGCAATCTATACATGGTCATGTATATTAGTGATTAGTCATTTGTTTATTTGGACTTGATGTTTGATTGGACTCAGTTTGGTGTTAAAGGCTTGTATGAACAGAGATCACAGTTAGAAATCACTACACCAAAATTTAAGCTCTTAAAGTCAAAGATATGCTTTCAGATTTTTTACATTGCTTTTTTAGGTCAGTTAAGTTTATTTGTAATTGTCAAGGCTTTAGTGTTGTTGTTTAGATGTCTTGTTTTGTTTAATCAGCAGTATTTACTATGTAATTCATCTTATGACAAAAAAATGTTTTTTCTGTGGACAAAGTAACTGTAGCTCCCCTCACCTTCTCACCAAACAATATCAAATACATCAGAACCAACAACTGCTAAATTTTATGCCTTGGATTGTTATTGTTCAGGATCAGTCAAGATGGAATTGGACTACACCGTACTGTTTTCATGGTTAAACTGTTGATGAGGAGTAGGTAGTAGAGTATTGATAATTTTCCTTTGTATGTTTCTCTCTTTTCCTCCAGGTGTCACCACTTCGTCCACGACATCGTCAAGAATCGCAGAGACATCGTCCACAATCGCAGAGACATGGTCCATGATCGGAGAGACATTGTTGAGGATGAGGGAGACATCGTCCATGATCAGAGACATTGTCCATGTTCGCAGAGACCTTGTCAAAGATGAGAGAGACGTTGTCCATGGTCAGAGACATTGTCCCATGCTTCGTAGAGCTCTGCGCAAGAGTCGGTAGTGACACTGTGGTTCCTCGATTCGATGGCATGACCGCGATCATGGAGACATTTGTCGATGATTACAGAGACAACGTCTGTGATCTCAGAGACATCGTCCACGATCATGGAGATATTGTCCATGATCGCAGAGACTTTGTCCATAATCTCAAAGACCTTGTCCACGATCACAGTGACGTAGTCTATGATCGCAGAGAGTCTTCGTACAATGAAGAAGTTCTTTGAGACCAGGACAGAGGCCTCCAGGTAATTCACTAATAGCTTTACATCAACTGTCCAACACAGAGCACTGACATTAAACTGATTATGTTCAGTAGTCAGCATATAAGGAAAGTGTAATGATAGACCTAATCTGAAATATAAAAATAATTCATAAGTAATCTGTATTTATAGAAGTAATGTAAAAGTAATTAGCAACACCAGAAGAAGTATGAAATAAATCACAGTAGTAAGACATCAAAAACTGTCAAAAAAAGTCATAATGTAGTAAGATATAAAAAAATGTCTTGGTATATATAAATGGTGTCTAGACCATACTCTTGACTGTGTGAAAATATTCTACTATAGTAAGGCATGACAATGTCTTAGTATAATAGGACTTAAGCATGTTTAGTTAAATGCTCTGGTTCAGATATAATGTTGAATATTTCTCTGTGTTTTCATGGTTAAACTGTTGAGGAGTAGGTAGTAGTGTATTGATCATTTTCCTTTGTATGTTTCTCTTTGATTTCCTCCAGGTGTCACCAACTTCTTCGACAACATTGTCCATGATCGCAGAGACATGGTCCATGATCGGGGAGACATTGTTGAGTATGAGCATGACCGGGATCAACTGACATTGTCAATGGTCACACAGAAATAGTCAATGGAGATGATCAATGAAGAAGTTCTTTGAGACCAGGACAGAGGCCACCAGGTAATTCACAGACAGCTTTACATCAACTGTCCAACACAGAGCACTGACATAAAATTATGAATATTCAGTGTTTAGTGTATCAAAAAAGGATGATCACAGAAGTAATCTGCTATACAAAAATAATGTATGAGTAATCTGTATTGATGGAAGTGATGTAAAATTAGCAATTAGCAATATCAGACATAACGTAACAATAAAAAGTATATGTAATGATAAAAGAAATCTAATATTAGCAACAACAGTACTTCTATAGCAGTAATGCAGAAGTAATTGTAATGCAAAAAAGAAGTAAGAATGTCATGTTATAATCACACCATCAGATGTTGTGTTTAAGCTCTCATAGCATAGTGAGGCATGAAAAGTGGTCCAAAAATATCATATTATGTTTAGGCTTCTAACTGGTCAAAAAATGTCATAGTATAGTATGGCATCAAAAATGGTCAAAAAATGTCATAGTATAGTATGGGGTCAAAAATGAAAAGAAATCGTCAAAAAATGTCATAGTATAGTATGGCGTCAAAAATCATGAGAAAATGTCAAAGTATAGTATGGCGTCAAAAATTATGAAAAAATGTCATAGTATAGTATGGCGTCAAAAATCCATGAAAAAATGTCATAGTATAGTATGGCAGTCAAAAATTATGGCAAAAAATGCTCATAGTATAGTATGGCGTCAAAAATCATGAAAAAATGTCATAGTATAGTATGGCATCAAAAATGGCCAAAAAAATGTCATAGTATAGTATGGCGTCAAAAATCATGAAAAAAATGTCATAGTATAGTATAGCATCAAAAATCATGAAAAAAAATGTCATAGTATAGTATGGCATCAAAAATCATGAAAAAAAGTCATAGTATAGTATGGCATCAAAAATGGTCATGAAAAAAAGTCATAGTATAGTATGGCATCAAAAATGGTCAAAAAAAGTCATAGTATAGTATG
>NW_026117122.1:0-32698 GCF_001640805.2 Lates calcarifer | reverse complement strand
CATGAATGTACAGTTCAAAGAAAATTAAGAATTTAAACATCAGCTCTCTGTCTCTTTCTGACTCTCTCCCCCTCACTCTTGCTCCTTCTCACTGTCTCTCTTTCTCTACCTCCCTCTCCCTCGCTCTCTTCAGCATGGCACACACTAAAGAGATTTTAAAATGTGAGACCACACACATGACGACAAACAATATCAGATTTCACAGTTTTGTAATGTGCAATGCTAAAAATGATTAACTGTAAAACCCAAATGCCTTGACTCTTTACTGACACAATGAGACTATGTCTATGAGACTGTAAAATGAAATATTTCTCTCTGAAATGTATTGAGTGGAAGTATAAAGTAGCATCAGATGGATGTTACTAATTACTAATAACGATCTGCAAAGAAATTGGACCAGTAAGAATGTGAATGTGAGAATGTTTGTAACTAACAAGCAATGAATAACAAATCCACTAATACTAATCCATCTTGTTGATGACAGGCTGACACTGAAGAGGATGGACTGCAACCAGGATCGGGGCCAACCAACAAGTTTTCATTCAACAGTTGATAGCTGTTACATCGTTTAATAAATGAGGAAGTAAGTAACTTGACTACTACCATAATTACTAATTGAGTCCAATGTAATAATCTAATGTAGTAGTAGTCTAGTCAAACTGTGTGTACTCATGGAACAACACAACTGTGGAACTGAGGTCTAACTGGACAACTTTAGACCTTAAGGTCCTTAATTACAGCTGTAGACGTGAGATTCACAAACATGTTCCCAAAAACAGTGTCCTTGCACTGCAGCCTTATGCATCCTCCTGATACACACACATTCTTGACCTCTTCAATGAGCCCATCCACTGTTGTTGAATTCCACTGTGTAGCTCCATTCTTACATTGTTGTCTTCGTTCAGGATGACCAGCAATCGGAATCTGCCATTGTGTCCTGAGGAGACAAGAGGAAATGGTTGAGACAAAGCGAAAACAGTGAGACAGCAAGTGAGAGGTTAAGATAATGTGTGTCACACAATAGATTGGTGGTTGCTATGCTAAAACGTTTTTAGTTTGTAATAAGGGTGTGTCAGGTAATAAAATCATACACAAAGTATTGTACAAACTACCTATGAGCTGTACTTACATGTTTGGTACATTCTGTCACAATGTATAAAAACATTACCAGCTAGAGTTAACATGTCCTTACAACATTAAGGCACCATGTTTGAAAGCATCAATTGTTACTAAAATCTTACTTGATTTAGAAAATGTGAGAGACCACACACATGATGACAAACAATGTCAGATTTCACAGTTTTGTAATGTGCAATGCTAAAAATAATAAATTGAAAAAACCCAAATGCCTTGACTCTTTACTGACACAATGAGACTATGTCTATGAGACTGTAAAGTGAAATATTTCTCTCTGAAATGTATTGAGTGGAAGTATAAAGTAGCATAAAATGGAATGTTCCTAATTACTAATAACAATCTGCAAAGAAATTGGACCAGTAAGAATGTGAATGTGAGAATAACTTAGAATCAATGAATAACAAATCCACTAATACTAATCCATCTTGTTGATGCCAGGCTGACACTGAAGAAGATGGACTGCAACCAGGAACACAAAGTATTATACAAACTACCTATGAGCCTATACTTACATGTTTGGTACATAACTAATAAATGTAATATCTGTCACAATGTATAAAAACAACATTACCACCTAGAGTTAACATGTCCTTACAACATTAAGACACCACGTTTGAAAGCATCAATTATTAATGTTATTGTCAGATCCTGTTGTAATTTACTGTCAGAATTAATCCCTTATGATGTATTTACCTCTCACCCATGTTCAGATGGACTGAAAGAAACTCCTGTCATTTAAGGAACTGAATGTCAATTATATTTTTCATCAAAAGTATAAAAACATAATTTTGCATAATTCTACCTCTTCAAAATAAAGAACTATCAGCGGTACAGATCAAATCAGCTGGACATTTTGCAATTGAGTTTTTGAATTTTTAAGGGTTTGCATCTGGTATTGTACTAATACATTACAAAATACATCACACAGGTCACAGATTTGATACTTACAGTTAAGATCAAAATTATTAGCCCCCTTATGAATCAAATAAACCCTTATCTTCCAATGACATGGGTCATAACCTTAAGTGTTTATAGTTTGTGTGTGTCCGCAAGAACAAAGACAACATCTGCATAAGGTCAAACGAACATTTTTATTGGTTTGCTGAACTGAAACAAGAAAAAAGCAAAAATGCAATGGTCAAAATTATTAGCCCCCATGTGATTTTGTGCTTTCAAAACAAATTAACTGGGTTTGAAAACACACCTGAGCAATCAATTAGCACTGAACCTTAATTAAGTGACTTCAAGAAGCAGAGTTTAGTATCACTTGACCACTTGAATGAAAGGGATACTCCAGGGTTGCTCTATAGTCTTCGTAAGAAGCAATATCATTATGCTAAAAAGCAAAGAAATCAGTCTAGACCTCAGACAGAAGATAGTGGATCTTCATCTTCAGGGGGAAGGATATACTGCCATTTCCAAGCGTTTCATGGTTTCTAGAATAGCTGTGCATTGGATCATTGCAAAGCACAAAGAAACAAAGTCTGTTAAAAATAAACCTGGCTGTGGTAGAAACGCAAGATTTCCAAAACATTGCAGCGAATATAATCAGAGATATCAACAAGAATCCCTAGACCTCTGCAAAATTATTGTTGCTGGAATGGCTTCCTCTGGACTTGATGTTTCATGCAAGACTTGTGAGACATCGTGTGGACTTTGTGGTCATCGTGCAAGAAAAACCCCATTGCTCTCACAGCGGCACATTAAAGCCCGACTGAATTTTGCCAGAGACAATCTGAAACATAAGGGTGAGTTTTGGAAGTCTGTCCTTTGGTCTGATGAAACCAAACTTGAGCTGTTTGGGCATATGGATGCTGCTTTTGTTTGGTGAAGGAAGGGTGAGGCCTTCGACCCTAAAAACACTGTCCCCACAGTGAAGCACGGTGGTGGCAACATAATGCTGTGGGCTGTTTTGCTGCTTCAGGGACAGGAAACCTTGTTCAGGTGCATGGGACCAAGAAAAAAGAGGATTATGTGGGTATTTTGAAGGCTAACATCAAGACATCTGCAGCCAGTCTAGGGTTAGGTTGTTGCTGGGTCAATGACCCGAAGCATACATCAAAGTTAGTCAAAAACTTTTTGAAAGACACCAAAATCAAGGTTCTGGAGTGGCCCTCTCAGAGCCCTGATCTCAGAATCTGAGGAGGGAGCTCAAGGTTTGGTTCCATGCTCGGAGACCAAGCAATTTGCATGCTCTTGAACAATTTGCCAAGGAAAAATGGGCTAAAATCCCTCAGGAGACATGTGCCAACTTAGTTAGAAACTACCAGAAGATGTTGTTGTCAGTTTTGGATCAGAAAGGCTACACTATTGACTTAGTTGTCAGAGGGCTAATAATTTTGACCATTGCATTTTTTGCTTTTTTCTTGTTTCAGTTCAGCAAACCAATAAAATGTTCGTTTGACCTTATGCAGATGTTGTCTTTGTTCTTGCGGACACACACAAACTATAAACACTTAAGGTTATGACCCATGTCATTGGAAGGATAAGGGTTTTATTTGATTTCATAAGGGGGGCTAATAATTTTGACCTTAACTGTATGTATCAAATCTGTGACCTCTCAATTACCAAGCAGGACTTTCTCACTTTAATGTAACTGAGTCCAGTTTATAGTTATAGGCTGAATTATTAATTCTTGTAAATAAAACACAAATACATTTATTGTATTACTAACCTTCACAATAAACATCCAATTATTACTATAAGATGTCAAGACATCTGAAAAATGTCAACTGGAGCTCTAAGCAATCACAGTTAGACATGACTGATACTATATTTAGTACTAAACTCATTAAATACCTAGGTTTGAGCTGGGATTTACCCAGTGACACTAAATGAAATAACTGTGAGCAACTGCTGACATTAATAATTCAGCTCATCGACACATATTTTTCAGACTGGGTAAATGTTTCGGACACATACCTGTTGATCTGTATGGTCGTGGTGGTGTCTCTGTCCAGGCTGCAGCAGCTGAACAAGTAGACCTGGAAAACACAAGTACCACACCTGAAACACTGACACTAGTACAAAATAGTAGTGGAAACTTTTTACCACTAAAACCCACACAGTGTAGGAGAACAGACAGTAAAAATTAAATACTAAAGTCTTGACAATTACAAATAAAACTTGACAGACCTAAAAGAGGGGAGCAGTGAATAAATCTGAAAGCATAATTTTGACTTTAAAAGCTTTACTTTTGCTGCAGTGATTTTTAACTGTAATCTCAGCTCATACATTGTGGAGAGGCACAGAGTCTAAATGTAGTTTTCAAGCCTTTAACACCAAACTGTGCTCAATCAAGCATCAAATCCAAACAAACGACTCATCACTAAGGGTAAGGGTAATATGATGATATTTCTCGTCAGGCGAAAATCTGCATGAGACAGTATCATACTGCAACTCAAAATTATGGTGCATTCCAGTTGAAGTCGGAATTCTGTGTTACTAGTCAACTGGAAAGCCCAATGAAGTCGGATTTCCAACCCGGAAAGTCGGAGAAAACACATCAGCCCTGACAAAGAATCAAAGAATGCTGCTACTCATATCAATAGCTAAATGCCAATTTTAGTGTTTATAGCAGTTCTGTCTTATCAGTTTCACGTTAAGTTAGTTATACATGTAGCACGGTTCAATTTTTATCTGTGGACATGTTGCTAATGCTGTTGCTATGTGCAAAATACCACGTTGTTATCAACGGGTACTGCTAACAATGGCTAGTCCGCTAGCCGTTAGCTAGTTCGCTCCTTGGCCTTACCTTACTACAAGTGTATGCAGCATCCAGCCTCACTCGTGTTCGACCACAGAAAAAACACAGCTCCAAAGCTTGTTTTAGCATCCAGGCTACTTCGGTAATTAACTTTAATTCGGTAATTAACGTTCGAGACCACGATGCAAGCCTTGGTTTGGATCTGTTTCCCGACTTCCTCTCTCAGCCTCTCTAAGCTCCTCCCACAAGGTCATGACCTATGACGACATACGACAAGGTCAATGACAACACAGGCAAGCCAACAAAGGCAGAAAAAACGGCAATTGGTATTATGCTCTTTTCCACCTAGGAAATTCACTATTGTGGGATTTGCTTAAAATGGTTTTAATCTCTCTCAGTGGTTCCAGAATATATACAGTATATAGGCTACATGTGTATGCTCTATACACATACAGTATATACAAATACAGCCTCTATACTCTCAAACAGATCTACTGTTGCAGCCCAAAACAAAACCCACTACTGCACAGTCATGGAGCAGCGCTCAAAAGAGACAGTAACTTGATGGACTCATTAGTGCATGCAACACAAACCAGCAGTGACAAATTTCTGCACTATTGACTCCACTATTGTTGCCACCCACAGGACATCAACTTTATAGATATTGTTCAGGCTATCCTGTCTCATGATGCATGAAAGACTTCCATAATGAGACTGTCCTCCCTAGGAAAACAGGAGCATCATTCATTTCAACAAGTGCCCCAAAGAAACATCTGTTTAAATTCAAGGGACAAACAAACAGCTGAGGTGGAAAAGAGGAAATCAGGTGATGCTATTATAGAACAACAAAGACCACATAGAGAGGTCTTGGCAGATTGATGGGTCAACAAAACAGTGGACTTAACCACAGAAGACTGCTTTTTGTTTTCTGTTTCAAACCATCACCACCACCCTATAAGTTCTCTTAACCTTAACAAACTTTTAACTATAAACTTGAATCACAATAATACAGAACAATCAGTGATTTTTAACATTTTTTAACAGGAGCACAGACTTGAAGTTCTGGGCAAATGACCAGTGACAATTTCAGGTGCTGAGCTTGATGAGGTGATTAGGTGAGCTGCATTTGGCAAAGACAACATTCTCATGATTTGGGAACACTGAAGAGGTAGTCCTTCAAAACTGTGGAGCTGTGGATGTTTGAAAAACCGTCTTTAAAAACATTTGAATAGAAAGAGAAATAGAAGTTAATTTGCTTTCAAAACAGAAGAATGAGACAATTTGTGGAGACACATTTTTGTGTCCTTTCAATGTTTTTTATTCAAAGGCTGTAAATTTTTTTTTTCTACAGTGTAAAAGGTCACATTTTGAACTCAAGTTGAAAAGAAGAGAGCTTTTAAAAAGAAATATGCATAATATAAAAAGAACTGGAATAGAAGAACAACAACCATACAAAATGATCCACTAAAGGCAAAGAAATCACATGAGTGGGAAAAAAGGATAAAAACCACCAGTTTAGAAAAGTTAATGACTTAAGTCTCAGAACAAGCTCATTTCAGGAAAGATGTGGAATACACAGCAGGGTAAGGAACATAATTTCAACATAACAAACATGAATGTCACTGTTCACAAAACACAGTATAAAAATGTAATCGTAAGTTTGAACAATAACATGAAATATACCTCATTTCAGTAAAATAACATGAAGAAGCAACATTTATCTGAGGGATAAAATATATTGTGAACACTCACACAGTGCACAGTCATACGAAAATAGACAGCATCAATGTAGAATATGACCAAAAGGATATATACACGTATATACGTGTTTATTCATTTATTTATACTTTAACATATACATTTTTACAGTTCTCTTTTTCCTTTAAATATACTAGGATAGTGTAGTAGCTGTTGCAATGCACATCTGAGCAGACTTTATTCATTTATTTATTTTTTAGCATCCTGAATATTCAGTGTGATGTTGTTTTCAAGCAGCAGAGACATTGGTGGCCATTTCATTAGCTATGAGAGGACTTACAGCTTGATTTAAAGTGCTGCTTTTTGCATGTTCCTGCCTGGAGTCCTTATTCATAAGTGCTTTAGTGATTATTACAAAAATAGAGATTTGAAGGGGCAACAGAATTAGACCTTCACTGTGTTCTTCTCCTCTCTCTTGATGGGAAAAGAAAGAAAGTCTGTTATTGCTACAAAGGAGAATGACTTAATTCAAACACGGGATGGCACTTTTACTTAGGTACAATGCAAATATACAATATATATTTCCATTTATCACCAACATTAATATTAGTTACCACTGCAAATTATGATTTAACCAGAGGACAGTAAATTAATCAATTGATGAACCAGTTAAAGCTGCATTTGTCCATTTATAGGGGGCAGTAAAGGGCAGAAAAAACAAAAACAACCTAAAAGAGACGCAACAACTTCATATCACTGGCTTTGGATGGCTGACATTTTTATGGTTAAACTACTTCCACATTCAGCAGACACATTAGTAACATAATATTCATCTAGTTGTGTTTGTGTCCACCTGACCAATATGAGTCCAATATTCACTTTTCTTTCAGATGTGGTTTAGATTCAGATTCTGGCTCTAAAGCTTCATCATAAATCACTAACTTTGTCTGCTGTCTTTTTGCTATCCCTGGTTTTATGTATTACCATTACATTTAAAGAGCTAAGCACCAGGTGCTCTAAAAATAAGCACCCAACGAAAAGTGGCGTGAATTCACTTACAACAATCCTTTTTTTTTTTTTTTAATGTTTACACTTTTTAGGTACTGATGCAAGAAAAATACACATATGTTTTGTATATATTGTATATCTATACATGATAGGAAACTAGATGGTTTAGTCTTCCAGAAATCTAGAAAACAGATGGTTAGCCCAGTGACAATAATGTCATGGCAGTACACAATAGTTACAAACTGGTGCTAGCCGGGTAGCGTCTTAAAGCTTAGAAATGGCTTTCCATGGATGCTGATCTTAAACTATACAGTAACATCAAACAAATGAGCTCAAAGAGATTAATAGGGTGAGCAAAGCCTGGGTTATGATTCACTGGAATTTCTTGCACTCTACCTTTTCACTTTATACAGACTGGTTTTGTTTAGTGATGATATCAAAAATATTGAAAATTTGTAGGTTTAAGTCACTGATTAAATCCAAAAGCCAAACATTAGCTATTTCAGTATCTCTGGTGTGAGTATTTGTTGCTTTACTGTCTTTGTGCTCCCGCATTTTGGAAAATATATTTGCTTGCTGTGTTACCCATAGTAACATGAGGATATGGATACCACCTATGTGTGTCAAAAATAGTCTAGCTACATCGAAAGAGAAAAAGAGGAACACCATCAACTGCAAAGTTTTTTTTTATGTGATTACACGATAGAAAAAATAAAAATAAATTTAAAAAAAGAAAAAAAGATCATAATTGAACAGTTTCCCCTTGCATCTAGTCTTTGTGCAAAGCTAGGCTAGATGCATTTTGGACCTGCACTGTATGCAGAGAGATAAAACTGAGGGGAAATAAATCTTCTCATCTGACTCTGGGGAATGTAGCCCAAAAAAAAAAAAAAAAAGTTTCTTAAGTGGTGGAATGTTCCATTAGATGTGTGTTTCATGTCCAAGAAAGTGTTTTGTGTGAAAAATCTCTGTGGATTCTAATTGGTTCAGGCCTTCCAACAGACAACTGGTATAATAGGAATATGGCTGATTTTTCAATTGTACAAAACAGTTATTCATTAAAATAAACAGTATTATGTCAATTATAAGTGACAGTTATTCATGTATAGATACAAACCAGATTACAATAAAATTATATTTTCATGTCTTATGTTACACTGAGCTACATGATAGAAATTCTAGAGAAAAAATAGTGCAACAAAAACACTTGCAGATGATCAAAGGTGTTTGTGTCCTGATGGGCTGTGAGATACGACTACATAGACTCTTACCCCACTATGAAGGCAGCCCAGCATGTCTCCATGACTCTTGTTTCATGACATGGGCCATGAATAAATACTGTCTCTGAGAAAAGAGGAAAAATCTCTACTGTAGATTTTCCAAGAAACAAAGATACAGATAAAAGATAGATAAGAAAGAGAAAACAGCAAGATAAAAAGGAAGAGAGAGGGAGATGGTGATTGTCTGGTGTGGCTAAGAAACCCTTGACAGTTTTCTTTGAATACAGAGTATATAGTGTTTCATTGGTTGGAGTTGACTGCATATACTGTATACTGTACATGCACACATAAACACTCTTGGACACACACCTTAAACCCTCATAGAGATATTAGGACAGAATGACACTTGAATACAACCCCAAGTTATCAGTTTTCCTAATTTGCTACTTTGATCTGAGCCCATCTTTATCAAAGTTCCATAAATTATTCTTTAGAGAGTAAGTGATTGATAAAGTATTGCACATCCAAAAAGTTGAGACTTGCATGACACACTGTGAGAGACTCTAACCTGCCTGGTAAACTCCCACAACCTTTTTCACAACCTCACTTTTTAAAAGAAACTCATCAGGGTTATTTTCACCCGACTGACAAAGCTGCTCCAAAACCTCATTATCACAACACACCAACAAAAAGAAAACCAAACTGGAGCTAGGCAGGAAATTCTGCTGTTAGATAGAGTTCATAAAAGAACACACAAAAAGGGGGAAATTGGGAAAAAAAACATACAAATTTAGACAAAACTTGTATGGAAAGTGATTGCAACCAAAATCACTGTCAGCCTTAGTGCCCAGAGAATACAGGTAGGGTCACAGTGGAATTCACCTGCAGGCCCTTTGAAACAAGTGGTGCATTAAGCCTGGTGGTTAACTATCTGATAACTGCTTGCTAGCTGGGAATATGCTAACATTAGATAGCCACAATACCCCACAGCTGCTGGTTATCAGTTAGCCGCTAACCAGGAAAAAAGGTACTATATTCAAGAGCCATAAACTGTATTGTCAAAGTATAAACCGTGCTTCTTTTGTGGAGCAGTTCATATGGATCAGGTTTATATAAAATAAGATGGTGAGACAGTTAATATGGCGACCACCTGTATTTTGAAGTGTCTGTCTCGTTGTACCTTCAAACTCAGTATAGCGACGTCATTTTTTGTGTCACCAAAGTTCTCTACATGAAATGCCTGTTCCGATTAATTTTGCCTCCACAAGCTAAACTCAGTCTGCACTGAGATTCAGTCCAAATTCAGATTCAGTACTATCTCTAGGACACTAAGGTGATGCTCTAAAGCAAATCAAGAGACCTCTGAGGCTCTCTTAAATTTAGGGAGAATTGTAAGTTAAGAATTATTAGCTTTGTTTTTCATGTATGTCCACAATTTTATTCTAATTAGTTTGATAAATATGGGCCCACAGCAGTTGTCTGAATGTTGCAAAGGTGATGTGATAACAGCAATAAAGTTGAAAGGAGGAAATTGCTCACTCAAATTACTGACCAGATAGTTTTCCCAACAGCCATCTTATTGGAACAATGCTGTTTCACACACAAAATAACCAAACTGTGAGAAAATATTTGACCTACGCAGAGTTGAGATGGTGCATTTTGCTCTTCACTTGTTCTAGTGTCCAACAGGGTGCAACAAGTCCATTCAAGGGTTCGCCTCATAACAAGTTGGATTCTGTCAAGGATTCTGAGTAAGTGCATAGATGGAGAACGCAGAAGCAGTCTGTCCTGCTGAGTTACTGGCTCTTCTTTTTTAATTTTTTTTCCCCCTTAGATACAAGAAGCTGCAAATGATGACATGGGCTTGGTAAAGACAACAAAGAACAACATACCGCAGACCAGACACACATAGATAATGGGTTTAGCGCTGCGCTCCAGTTAATTGGATTGGACGGTGAAGAGCGTGGACGTCCAATGGGTCTGCCACACGGCTGACTCCACGTCATGTGACCTCAGCGAAGGCGATGTGATTCTATGGGGGAGGGGAGGAGAACATGAGAGTAAAATAAGAATAATGGAAAGAGGAAATTCAGTCTCCTAGAATCTTCAAATATATCTTATGAGAGAAGACTCCAAATAAAATAATAATTTAAGATGGCTTTCACAGCAGAAAAAAAAAACAAATCAAGAGATGCTTAAGTGAAAATTCTGATATATTTGGACCTGGTATTATTTCCCATAAATGTGGCAAAACAACTTGCCCAAGTTGACTGAGATGTAGATTCATGTGTTTGTTTTGAAGGATGTTGGAGGCTAGTGCAGTTCAATTCAACTGTATTGTGCAAATCATTATTTCCTTAAACCTACACAACAGAGGTGGCAAGAGCAAAGATAACACAACCCATAGAGTGACAGTGGCCTTATTTATGGAAAAAGCACCAGGTTGAAAAATAATGATATTTTCCTTAAAGCTAAGGAAATCCATAACTCCAAAACACACCATTATAGCACTGCAATCATTTTCATAGTCCTAAACATATATCAAAGCCTGATTAGCAACCATCACAGCATTTAAAACAATGCCAGCAAGAAGCAGGGGATGGTTGTTCACGGAGGCTAGGAGCTTTGATTTTCTAATCCAACCTCAAGTGTGTTTGGCTGTGGAGCAAGAGAAGTGGAGGAGGGAGGGTGAAGATGGAAGCCTAGAGAGTGTTTTTCTCTCTGCTACACTGCAAAGCTGAGGAGAGGGTTTCCTGTTCAGGCTATTCTCCTTGTCAGAAAAATGACAGCACTGGTTGTTTATTCAAAAGCTAAACCAACAACTGTTTATGGTTTATTGACAAAAGATACGCGGTGGATTCAAAATGGCTTCAACTCTGGAGACCATGGTTTACATTCTTACAGTGTTTTGTTGTTCAGGCATGAAGACTTGATTGTCACTTAAAAAAAATGCATTTTGGTTTACTAGACAGTGCATTAAAAAAATGTACCAGCTCATTTAAGAGTCAGTGACAGCAGGTCCTTTGATAGAACAAAGAATTGAAAAACTCTAAGGGTGACAGTGCAGGGTACTTGCTGTGCACACAGGAAGTTCATTGCATTTGAGAAAGCTCAGAATAGCTGAATTCTTGACATGTAAACATTCGATTACAGATTTAAGGAACTCAACTCAGCGTTGTCGTAATTCTTTTGTTGCTGTTGGAGCACTTTCAAGTCGCACCACTATCACCCCCATAGCTCCAATTTTAGCAGATAACTTTATTCCCACCTAAATTTTACAAATTTCTCCTTGTGCACACATTACAGTCATATAGTTTAAAAGGGATGCTATGAAACCTTTGCGTGGGTGTGTCCCTGCATGACAGGTAAATGATTCTTTGAGTTTCTCAGTCTAATTTTCTCATTTGAGGCTGCATGAAATGAGCCACTGCCACTCCAGCTAGTGTGCCAAATTCCAGTGGATGTGCGAGCAGAATGTTTCACACTCTGGCTCACACGTGACTGTGTTTTTTTTTTTTTTTTTCTGCTCTGCTATCTGTAAGCAGCAGATCTATTTTTGGAGTGATACAGAGATTGAAAAGTGTCTGTGGCGCTCTCTTGCTTTAATAGCATGTGCCAAGTCAAAGTGCTGTTGTCACGTTGACCATTGTTACGCCATTCTACCTACATATGCCACTTATAAAAGTCTGAAAATGGCAGAAGCAAACGCTATGTCACAATACGCTGGTGAGAAATGGTAAAATAATCCCACCCAGCAGTCTGTTGAGGTTGCTAGGTCAAGCCAATGATTTGTCCCCACGGGTGTTTGAGTAGCTTCCTTCTTGATATCATCCTGTGTAATGAGGATTAATGAACTGACAACATACTAATACCATATCCAATATCAGGCTGATACCACACTACAGCTGGCAGTGGAAGCTGAAAGATGACCCAGTTTTATACCATATCATAAATCCGATGTTACTGTACAACATGTGTACATTTTTATGTAAGGGAATTCTCCAGTCTGTCTATATTCGCTATGAATAACTCAACTAGCTCTGTGTTATCTGGCATGCTAGTTTACTTTTATGTTAAGTTTTTAATGAACTATACAACATACCGTATGACACACATTCTAAGCCGGTCATACATACAAATGAACTGATATAGATTTCATCCTATAGACTTTTCATTTGACTAAGGAGCGATATTAGCATTTATATTCGAGGAAATATCTCCTGCATGTGGTAGTTTTCTCATGTTGTGTTTCTAATAAAGCAAGCAATAATTCACCCTCCAAAACAAGAAAGTGTCATTTTCTCCTGGGTATTTCATTAAAGCCAACAAGCAATCGACTCAATCTTCTGCAAAGCAGATGTGTTCGCAACAACCAGATCAAATCATTAGCTCATTACACACATTAAAGTTTCGGGGAAATTATACTTAGCCAGTGATAAATATACGACTATGGCGTTTTCCACCCGGGCTCAGCATGTGGTAGGGACATAAAGTGAAATCATTCCACTCCACTAAAGAAGAAAAAATAACAAAATAAAAGCACAAGATTCATTATTTTGCTACTTAACGGTTCCTTCCTGCCGTGGCATTTTGTTCACTGTGGCTTGTTTAGCTTCCAGGCATCTTGAGCTATTTTTAGCGCGGGCAATTTTCCACCGAGCCTGCCGTCACCGAGGTGAGAGTGTGAGATTTTCTGCTCTTTGTCAGACAACTGAGCACAGGCTCTTTCAGCAGGAGGCTGTGAATTGAATCATCAGATAGAAGCTGTGTATTTTCTACATTTCACTGCTAAATGCGTATCTTGTTAGAGGATGAGAGAAGGGAACACAGCAGGATAGAGTAAAGAGAAAGACATCACTCTGGGATTCTAAAATCGGAAGTTGTAAGAGATTTCACCCAGATGCAAAGAAAAAGCAGAGAAACTTCAACCGAACATGCCAGATACTCTGGACAGAGTTGGGTTTGGCTGAATCAGCCTCATCCTCTTTTTGGCTTCGCTGGATACAAACCAGTTTGGTGACTGTGGAACAACAGGGCTACCAGTCCAACAGATGGGCAGACAGTGGGCCACAGGACCAGGGTCTGACCAATATATAAATGCTCAAGGAAAATTCCACTTTATTCCATCTTGCTTCTTATTATTGCAGATCTGAAAACGCTGTCGTCACTGAAATCTGGGAACATGGTGACATCACCAAAAATAAGTCTGACAGGTCAACATGAGCAACGAGCAACGCAAGCAGTCAGATGATCAGACAGGTTGGGATCGAACAGTTTATCTAGATTATTCAACCTACTTTATCTGGAGGTCAGACTTGAAATAAGAGCACCACTGAGCAGGAAATTTAAAAAAAAAAACAGCTTAACCTTCTGTACACACTCAAAAACAGTTAAGAAACAATTATCTACCTGTACTGGACTATGGTGGTTTATTTATATGCATACTCCACTACCTGCGATTCAGTCATTAGATTTTTATCAGGTGACAGGACTCATGAGTGAGACTTAAACAGGAGTGTAGTGATAAGAGACCTGCCCACTTTACAATAGATTTAAAAGCCTATATACTTTACATTTCCTCTGCAGTATAGCAAACTCATTGCCTTAGATCTTAGGACTTTCCTGTTGTGGAGGTTCCCAAACAAAAATAATTAGATTTCTCCCTGTACCTGCAACAGTTAGATCTGAGTGCAGATCTCTAACCAGGCCTTTTTACTGTATATATCGTTTTTTAAGTACATTTTGGGGGAATTTTTTATGTCTTTATTACAGATGTAGACAGTAAAAAGATGACAGGGAGTGAGGGTGGAGAGATGGTGAAGGACATATAACAAAGGCCCACATCCAGAAACAAACCAGTTAGAGGTCTTTCTTTGATCCTTTAACATTTGTATTCTTCTCTTTCTCATCCTGTATTTATAGTTTAGTATGTCTGTCTTAAGCCCCGTTTGGACTGGATTTATGTCTGCGATGGAGTGATTTTAACATTACCTGACCAGGTCAACTCAGTAATAATTACAGCTGCAATTGCCTACTCTTTTTTTCTGTGAACCAGATGGTCGTCCTAACACTTTGGATGGGATTATATCAGTATGTGTTTCATGTCTGAGTGCTAATAACTGACTGAATCATGATTCAGAAAAGGAGTACAATTTTGCTCTCCTTCAACTCTCTGGCACCCCATCTCTCCACCCCCTGGGAAGGCCTTTGGCTTTCTTTTTTGGCTTTGTTCTGCTGAATGCCAATGTCTAGCACAGACCATATCCTGTAATTTCCTGATGGTTAAAATGCTGTCTGGAACAATGAGTTAAATTGCAGAGGAGCACAGTGAATATTTCATTCTCCATCTCCCTCTGTAATGTTAACCCTGTCCGAATGAGGTTTTAATAATTTGTCCTCTGTATAAATAAAGGTCGAAAGGAAAATTAATGAACGAGAACTTTGTGAGTGCAGTAGGTCAAAAAGGAAGCAGGAAGTGAGTCTGCAAATTGTGATGGATGTTTACAACAGTATAGCCAATGATTTTTATTCAGCTCTTTTTCTCTTCCAGATAAGTTTATCTAACCTGGGGGTTTGTTTTCAACCTGTCTGATCATCAAACTATTTGCATGGCCAACTATTCATCTCAGCCAATAAAGTGGTGAATACAATATTGTGATTATTAACAGAAAAAATAAGGCCCATGTTGTAATAAACCAGAATTATCTTTTAATGCCACAAATATTATTTTTAGATGAAACAACTGGCTGATATCATGTGCTGTTATTAGTATTAAACGTCTCTACCTGTCACTGAAAGCAGTTTTAATAATAACACTACCCACATGTCCATACACACGTTGAATATGACCAAAATGACTTAATTAGAGCAGGAAATTATCTCTATGGAGACAACCACTGAGTATTGTATTGAAAGAAGTGTTGAAAAAATGGAATCCTATCTTTTGAGCATGCTCAGCCTAGTTATTGCTCCAACAGCAGACAACACAGACAAAAACATATGTTAACCCGGCAGGTCACAGAGGTTCAGTGCCTGATTTGCTCCATTATATGCTGATCTTTCAAATATAGGGAAGACACATCATATCACCTCACAGGCACTTGGATGTTCAACAGCAGAACAACCACTGTTCTTACTGGTGATACTGTTTTTCACTAATTCATGTTAATTGCTGTCAATTTTAAACCGTTTCAGCGGGTTGAAGATTTGGTTTTCAGCCAGCTTTAGGAATATTTGAACACTGGCATAAACCTGGTATTACTTCTTGTGGAATGAAGCTTTTCAAGGCACACTGAATCAACACTTCTCATATGTGTATTATCTTCTACCATGTGGTACTTAATCCTGCGTATTTGTGTTCCCACATGGTTCTAACCGTGTAAGACAGCATCACCATAAGTCCCTCTAATGATAGCATTTGTCTCAGAAGGGCGCAGTCAGGAAAAGGAACAGATTGATCTCTCTCTGTACTGCACTGTTTATCTGAATGTGAATAAAGAGCTGAAGTACTTAAAAGACAAATAAATGGGAATGACCATAATGCCGCTGAAAATATTTCCTCCATTCTAACACAACATACTCTAAACCTGACTAAATTTGTTGCACACACAGGTTGAGTGACAGGATTGCACCTAAAACAAGGATCTAAATATCTGATTGTTGTAAAATCAAAGGAGGTCAGGGTGGGTTTAGTTTAACACAGGAGTTCATTTCCTGTTTCCCACCAATATTCAACCTTTTTCATTTAACCAGTACCTATTTTAACTGGAACTATGGGATTTTCCAACATTAATGCCTTGACCAAACCAAAACCGTAGCAGGGACACATCAGTTTTGTCCTGTCCATAGTGGTGCAAGTTCAGAAAATGGGAATATGGGTCACCAACTGTGACATTTTGGGATGTATTTGAGAAGAGGAGAACATGCATGGTGTATCTGATTCCATTCATCAGTCTCAGTGGTTGGGCAGTGCACAAGTCTTACAAAGGGTCTGCTAACTTGTGACTGATTTCTCTAGTTCCTTTAAAACACTATCTGGCAAATCTAACATAGGACGGAGGCTGGACCAGACCTATAGCACAATATCAGCCAGTTGTACCAGACAGAAAGATAACTAGAGTTGTGTCCAGGGATATCTGGCAGAGCTCAGATCAAACCTCTTCATAGTTTGTTGCCTTTTTTTCCTGAGACGCTGGAACCAATCGAGACCCCGCAGCCAGCGCAAGAAGGCTAAGAGACGGTCCTTGATGTACCAAGACTCTTCATCTTCATCATCCGTCTCCTACAACATATGTATGTTTGTGTGGTGCACAATGGGTAACATCCAACATCAACATTTTAGTAGTGCTACCTGTACCCTTAATTATGACTGTTGGGTGCCGTTGTGTCAGACAGAGTTTGCTGAATATCTTAAAAAACACAATACTTTCAATCACTTGAATGATTGATCAAACTAATTCTTTGAGCTCGAAATGGAAGCACGTGTATGATCCTACTCAACAAGTGAAACTACCTGCCTTGCTCCAGTGTACCGTGTTGGCACTGACACTGATACCAGCATCATGTGTCATACAGTGCTGAGTGATTGCAGGTGACACCTGTCAGGTCACATTTGACTTGACTTAACCTTTGCTGCCACAACAAATGTCAGAAGTTTTGTTTTTTAGTGGAGATTAAAATGCACTGCATAACCTTGTTATCTTTAAAAAAAAAAAACATTGATTCACTGCTTATTTGGCGTGCCAAACATTCTTAACCTTCCAATCAGTGGTGTTATATAATACCCTTAACTCAATCCAGATTGTTCTGCGATACAGCATTAACTATGCTTTCGTTGGCACAAGCAGAGATATGATAACAAATAAAACATGTTGATGGTTTTCATACAAACTGAGGATTTTGCAGCTATGTTCAGTATCATTTTGTTTTGGCAGTGAATACGTTGTTAATACATTATCAGGACAGCATTACATTTCTTATGAAACTTTTTTGCTAGCGCATATAATAGCTGTATATGAGTGTAACTTTTAGGACTTTACATTCTCACACAGCAGTTAGTCTTTTGGATGGCAAAGAAATATCTTGGTAACAGTGGCATCAACAGCTGCATCAACTTCAGTTGAATGGATTTTCTTTAAGTATGAGTATACCTCATACGGGCATATATTATTCCAACATGAACTTTAACCACAAAAAAGTGTGTATTCTGAAAGGGTTATGGCTTGTTTTGCTGTACTGACCTGTGAGGCGATGTACTTCTCCAGAGGACTCTCCACTCGGCCCATGTTCAGCATGGCTGTGTTGGGCCGCTGCTCCGCTGGTGACTCCTCGCTCAGCAGTAACTTGCCTTTGAAGTTGTGGACCACGCACACCACCTACAACACACACAGCAAATATGATACACACACAAATGAAAATGGACCTACAGCCAAGTGATATATACACACACACACACACACACACATACCAACACAGCAGAGAATGGGGATGTGTGTGTAACTGAATTTCAAGGACTGACAGAGATTCCTGAGTGGTTCGATTGGATTAATAGAGTAACCCAAGTATGTAGGTCACATATGTGTGTACTGACTTTTTCCTGGGGGTACTACTGCACCTATGATGGATGTGGGTGTTGCATGAGTTCCTCTAATAAGGACCAAAACCTGGCTTTGAGGTTCAAAATGAAATAAGCAACTTCAAGTTGGGTGAGCAGAGAGGAGATACACAGAAACTCTGAGGGCTGGAACGCCGTGGAGTGTGTGTGTGTGTAATAAAGCTCACTAGCAAACTTGAGAAAATCATTAACCATGAACATCCAATCAGTTTTCTGTTCTTGAGTTTTGTTCCATTAAACTGGGAGTCAAACTCTGAATCTTTGGAGGCTTATCTCCTTTTATTCCTTTCAGGGCAGTATGTGCAACTTTGTTTTACTTAATTCAGAGAAATTGTATATAAAATTTTAGGCCAATCACACATCAGAAGAGATGTCCAGGTGTTCTCTATTTGTTTTTAACCTGCGATGAAACACTGTTAAACTGTTGAACCAGGAAATGAAGGTGCTAAAATGTATGAATGATGTATAAAATGTCTGAGCCATTTACACCAACTGATGATAATTCTATGAGCTGATGGCTGTACATATTGTACCATCTGACCATGTCTGAAGGTAAAGTGTTTGTAACTGTTACAAATGGCCGCGCTCGTGAAAAGCCTGCAGTCATGGAGAGGGGCAAAATGCAATAAATTGCAGGAATAGAGAAAACAGTTCTCTCTTTCAGACAGTCTCTACTCGAAGACATACATAACACTGCATCAATCAATCAATCTTCAAGACAGAAGAAAGAGAAGAAGAGAACCCCAGCAACTTTCACACTTGACACACCTGACACATCACTGTCTAAATTGGGCAACACTTCTTCACGCAGTCAGCACAACAGAACAGTATAACTCAAACTCAACCAGTTTTGTACATTTTCAGATACTACTGCAAAAACAGTTGAATTTACATTCAATCCATCAAAAACATAACAACAACAATTATTGTGAGGAAAGGAAATAAAGCCTACTGAAGCATAATGCAGCCTTTCTGATTCACTCCTGTAAAAAATACTGTAAGGCAACACAATCTGTGCTGCAAAGAAAGATGTTATTCGTTTATTTTAGCTGTAATGGAATCTTTGTTTAGGCAAAAATCAAATCAAATCATATCAAATCAAAGCTACATAATGCTACCTGTTGAGTCATTATGTAATGAGTGATTTATAGTGACTGCTGGGAGATAAATGACGTCAGTGCTCTGCTGCAAGAGTTGATCCTGACATGTATATGAAGTGTTGTGGTTGCATTAGTGCATGTCAGGTGTTAGATTAACTTGTGGTTAGAGCAGTTTTGAAAAAGTGAACTTAGTATAAAGATATGAAGCAATCTGAGTGCAATTTGATAAAGTGATGCAATATTGCTTCAGAGACAATCACTGCATTACAGATGATAACAACACAAGCCAGATAGCACGGATGGAGATAACAGGCTAATGACTGAAGTAAATAAAGACTCAGGTGGCAGCAAATTGCACACTGATATGTGAGGTGTGTTTATAGCCTTAGGATCCTATGACAGCCGAAATATTTCATCATATTTTTCTGTCTGAGCATCTATTTCCTGGTTTTTACTCTGAATTAAAAGGACCCATTTCTGGGTTTAATTCCCAACACCTAAAACCAGACTGTTATGCACCACAACCCATCTGCAGACCCTTTAAAGGCTTTATTGCTCACAATATATCAGCTGTCTCCAGGGGAGATAATTTGTACATATATAAAAGCATCCCTGCAAAGCCAAGACTGGGCCAATCTGCTCTTTGATTCACTGTTTTCTGTGATAATGAGAGCTATTTGTTTCAGGCAGCCATGTTAAAATGAGAAGAGAGGAGAAGAGAGATAGTTTATCCGGTATTAAAAGACAGACTTTGTATTTTCTTATCTCTGTCCATCACTAATGGCACTGTAGTGTTTTTAACCAGGGCCAACATTAATGGAGGTCTGTGGAGAGAGGCTGAGCAAGGCGTTATCACAGACCCGCTCTCTCTCAAAGCCCCCTAGTCTCAGCAAAGAAAGTATTGGCCTTTCTCTGTCAAATACAAAATAAAGAAACAGGATGAGAAAGGAAAAAAAAAAGAGGGAGAGATTATCTTTTTCTGCTGCTGCTTTCTTTCAGCTGCTGCTAGGAAACATGCTGTATCAGGGGGCCCACTCATCATCACTCTGTGTGTATTTCATGATAGTGTGCAGCACAGCTGTGAGGGCAAGACAAGCTTTGATATATAGTTTTTTCATGAAAAAACACAGGCTATATAAAAAGCATGTGCAGCCACACAACCGAGACTGACCGACAGCAATTACGTGTAAATCTAACTCCATTATTTTGCTGTTTGGAGTGCAGTTGAACTCTGTGACCCTGTTGAATGTTGTCCAGGTAATCTCTTTGATACCACTGGATCGTTCTTCATCTTTGGCTAATTCCACTTTTATCATCAGGCCAAATATAGTAAGGCTTTTGTTTGGTGGATGGATTGTTTACAGAGCATGTATGGAAGAATGATTGATAACCACTGATATATAATCATATAGGCTCTTCAAAAAGCTCAGGAATAAATGGAGAAGGGGTTATAATTTCACTTATTATTATCAAACATAATTAACCTAAATGGTCTTGATAAAGGTCACTGATCAAATTAATTCAATAAATTAAAAAATGACTTTATATATAAGTCAATTAAAAAAATGAAGCTGAGAAATAGCTTTTTTCTTTTTTGCCATGTTAACGGCATGGCTGTAGACATATCTGAGCTGAAGTATCTCAACAACTACTGGGTGGAGTGCCATTAAATTTAATACAGATATTGCTGGCCAAATTTTTCACTTCCAGTAAATCGCTTAGTCTGAGTTGTATCGTTGTTGCATCTCAAACTCTACTGAATGGATTGGCACAAAAATGGATACATGTCCGTGGTTCCCAGATGGCAAATCCAACTGACTGGGTGATCACCTGACTTTTCATCTAGCTCCAATATGATACCTGAAATATCAGCCACAATTGTAGTTGTTTGGTGCTAATTAGCTATCATTAGCATGCTAAATTAAGATGGTGAAAATGTCTTTTAAAAGCACTGCTGTGCCCACATTATAGAGCTGGCATGGCTTAAGAAATATGGCCAGTCCTCCATAGACACAGGTAGGTTTGTGATTTGGCTTTGGGGTCCTGCTTTGTTGTTACTAACTTTCTATCTCCGGCAGTGGAGACCACCCTCTCTGCTGCAGTGGTTTGAGTTATTAAAGATACAAGTTAAGACAAAAACTAATGATTTTCATTATGACATATGAAGCATATATATATAAGAAGGAACTACATGTCATCCATTTTTTTGTTGTATATAAATTGGGCATTTCAAATCTCCCAAAACCCTTTCAGTTCATTATGTTATCAACAACCTATAATAATCTGTTATTCACTCCTATTGGAAGCCTATTAGGAGGGAGGGAGGAATGTGAGGTCAAATAAGTCCCCAGCTACTATGTGAGAATTACATTACATAGAATTGTAATACCATCATTTCCGACAGCTCAACATCAACACAATGTGCCATATCACACGCTCTTTTTTGGATCTCACCAGGAAAGTGGCAATGGCTGTGCCGATGATAAAGCCAGCGATGACGTCCGACCAGTGGTTGCGGTATTCAGCCACACGGTTCAGACCGGTGAGGAAGGCCAGACACATGAGCCCGAGAGACAGCACCGGTTTGGCCAGACGAGTGCCTTTCGCCTGCACCGTGCAAGTCACGTACATCTGCCGGGGAGGAGAGAAGCAATGATTAGATCATTTGAATTTTTCAACATCCTGTAAAATCACTGACTCTGTTCCTTTCTGCCTTCATTGGCCACATATTAACTTAGTCTTACCCATGATTCCAAACTATATTTTCATACCACAGATCCACACTTTATACTATATACGTCTGTTCAGCAACAATTTGTCAAAGCAGGAGAATGACACTTATTGGTTTGACAGCTGTTGTAAAAAGACTGGGGCGTTTTGCTCATAAAGGCCGTGTTAGTGTGTGTAGATGACTGCAGAGAGCAGCAAGTGTCATGTGATGAAGGAAACTTGACAACATCTTCTCTCTCTACATCCAGGTAGCAGTTTATCATTCTTGCCCACCCTGACCATCACTTTCACCAGTTAAAATGACTGTGCATCCAAGTTTTTAAAAATCTTGCTCTTACAAAATCTTCGCACGGTAAGTATAATATTGTTGTTTTATGTGTTGTATTGTGATTTTAGTATGTTTAATGTACATACATAAAGTACACACTAATTTTCACAGCGGCGCTGAGCGTTGGCACGGGTCAAAAATCGTGAAGTGCAAAATCACAAAGAGAAGAAAGGAAAAGAACAAGTGAGAGAGGACAGGGAGGAAGGGTTGACAATTGTAGGATAAACAGAAGACAGTATGAGACTGACAAAGAAAAGCCCACATCTGGCTTTATCTAGTCAATAATGCGAGAGAGAGAGAGAGAGAGAGAGAGAGAGAGAGAGAGAGACAGAAGAAAGAGAGAGAGTGTGTGTCAAGTGGGGAGATAGGGCCTGCAGCACCATCCTCCTCTCCTCCTCCTCCTCCTCTTATTTCTCTCTCCTCTCCTGACCATCTGGGCCTCAGATGAGCTGCTGTAAATAATACATCATTATCATAAGGCCTGTGCACTAATCTCTGAAGTTACAGCACAATCAGAGAGCACGCTGTAAAAATCACTTTGTTTCTTACCATTACATCAACATCACTCGCAGTCATTCAGTCAGTTCCAAGTCATGGGCTTTATCGCAGCTGAAATCCTTTCACAAAAATGCTCTGAACTTAGCTTCTCAAGAGACATGAATTATCATGAAAATCTTTAACATGGCGAGTAACCGACGAGAACGATCATATAGGTCTCTACCGTCTGATGCGACTCATAGGAGAATCTCCTGAAATAGCACCCCAACAGTGGCGGGTGTACTGGACAGTGGTTGTCATGGTTACAATAATAAACACTCAGTTAAGCTCATGGTTTGGCTAGATTTGGATACAAATGGTTCGATTGAGGTGATGACCATATGATCATAGTTTGGGTTAAAATAAGTACCGTCTTAAGATTAGAAAACCTTTGTTGTCATGGTTACAATAATAAAAACATGGCTAAGGTTGTTTGTTAAGGTTGTCTGACAATTAAATGTAACTATGGGTCTTAATGAGCTGCTGCACAGACGTCCTATGGGACCGTTTTTTACAAGAGGGCAGTCTCGCAGTAGCTCATATCCATGTTGGCTGATCTAACACCTTCAAGGATAAGTCTGGTGATGTTCTGTATTTTTCTTGTTGTAAACAAATCCCATGCGTAGAGCCAAACCAACAATGAATTTATCCTACTAACAACTATTGTGTGTGTGTTTCCAAAGCCTGATACATCTTATTTTTCTGTGCCATAGGGCTCCATTGTTCAATGCCCAGCATCTGTAATAATGAGAAAATGCGATGAAATAAGGGAGTGTTAAACTCTCTCATGTTACAACCTTTACAGACCTTTGACCAGTTATGTGACATTTATGGAGGATAGAGAGAGGAGCCTCTGGTACTGCACTGTTAACCAAAGCTGTGGCTCTCCCTGCCAGCTGAAATGCCACAGAACAGCCTGCAGCTCTGCAGGTGGAACAGATGCACCAAACAATAACTATATATATATATATATATATATATATATATATAATTTATTTACAGTGCGAGTCATTTTCATTTGAATGAGTGTATTTTGTCTAACAGCTGTAGACCTATGAGTCAGCATGACTGGGCTGATTTCTCACATATACAAAGTCAGACAGTGCATTTTTCACACACTAAATCTCTAGCCAGAAGGTCTCATAGAAATGCATTTGCAACACGAGTAGACATGTTTTACAGGGAATAAAACATCAACAGTGGAATTTCTTGAGTAGCAACCTATTGATGCACGCATGGTAATATCCAGCCCAGCCTTTTTAGTGCCATGATATCAACCTTGGAGAAGATGAAGGAAGAAGGGGCAGAGAGAGAGAGGAAGAGAGAGAAAGAGAGAGAGAGAGAGAGAGAGAGAGAGAGAGAGAGAAATATAGACCCAAGGAAACATCTATGTTTGGCTCTAATCACTAATCTGTTGTGTTGAGGCAGCAGACAGCCTCTAAGGGCCTAATTGTATTTTTTATTAGTGCACAATCTCCTCCAAGGCCAGATCAAATGTTTCCATTTCTCTCTTTGCATTTCATTTATTCTCCATTTCTTTTGATTATTCAGTACTAAATATATATATATATATATATATATATATATATATATATATATATATATCATGTTGCACTGTAAAATGGCTGCGTAGCAGAGTGGTTTGAGAGTGCATTCTGTAAGGTTCTGTATATACTCCCTCTCCATTAGCAGGTGAATGAAGGTGCTGTGAGACCTGTAGAGCTTAATTAGGTCCATTTTCAAACAAATTCAGTCTAGTACAACAGTCCTGCAATAAATCCTCCCTTCATGAAGGTTATAATGTTCAGTTTTTATTGATATTGCTTTTGAGAGGTGTTAATTCAATAGCATGATCATTTTGAAATGGACTGCATTAAACAGAATGGTGTCCCTTGTTATTATTTATTGACCTTCTCTCAGCAATATAAATGGAAACAACATAATAGAAACACTGGCCCATATGGAACATTACAGTTCGACAGCACAACAAACTGCTTCTTCCAAAATGATTATAAATACTCCAGGACTGTGTAGGTTTAGCTAGGTGTATAATAAACTACCAGCTGAGTGTATTTGATAATCCAGCAGCTGCAATATACAACCAAGAGCAGATGCTGATTGTGAACACGTTAAAGTTCCAGCAGTCATCATGTTTTCCCTAGTAGACAATTAGAATTGACATCACAGTGATCCATGCGTTAACCATCTGCCATTGAAAACCACTGTAGCGCTATAAACAGAATGAAATGAGAATAAAACACTCCCGTCTACTTTTTATTGCTGAAGTTACACAACTATAAAATTTAACCCGATCAATCTCTATCACATCATGTTGATCACCACAGCCACATGTCTGTCTGTAATAACATTAACAATGCTGAGCTCCAGGTAGCACTTTGGCTAGACTTACTGGGTAATAACAAAAAAATAAGATGAGTCACATTTTTGTTGCCTTGGTTACACTGTGTTTTGGAAAGGATTGGTAAGAACGGACGGTCCTGAGGGAGTTATTAGCTAGGCCTACACCTTTTAATGGAACTGTTTTCCATGTATCTGTCTCCAGCACGTCTGCTGATTTATCTAATCATAACCATCTAAGTTTGATATGCACATAAACAAGGTGTGTCTGTCGTGCATAATTGTGGCTTGACAGAGACATCATTGCTCCATTTAGAGTCAGCAGAGGGACCAGATATCTGCTACTTCAAGGTGGCTAAGAGAGGCTAAGGATACTGTGGAATACATATGTTGGTGAGAATGACCTGCGAATCTTTATTCTGTCTTGCTTACAATGACAGTAAGATTATATATTGCCCGTGTGATCACATAACAGCTGGATGAAGAATGTAAACAATGTATAATGAGAGTTTTCTTTGACTTCACCAAATAAGGTGAGCAAAATATTATTATGGAACAAACGCATGCTGAGCCGTCGACCTGCTCTGAGCAGGCAGGTAACAAACTGTGCCAGAGAGACTCATTCTTGGCACCAAAATTCCATTGCATTGCCACACCCTCTATTGTGCCTGTCCTCCCACCGGGGCTGCATGGTGAGTCATGAAGATACCAAACTGAAAATCAAAAAATGATCAGTTCACACCTGCACAAATTAGAGCCAAATAATTACTTCAGAATATATTGATAAATTTCACACACCCAGCTCCAGTTCAGCTATTTATTTTTTTCTAACCGAGTTGAAGAAGAACTCTGTGAGTTTGTGTGTGTGTGTTGTAAGTCGACCTTGATGATTTTCTCAGCAGCATTTAGTTTCCAGCACACTACAGGTTTTGTGAGTGCCCTAAGGGAGGTTATATTTGTATTTGTTGTGATGTGATCAGTGTGTATCTGTGGCCTTTGGCCTCATGTTTGAACACAACCACTGTCCCTCAACATATATGTGCAGGTTCCTACTCCACAGTTATGATTCATGTTACTTACAACTGTCAGCTTGGACTGGTCATACTGTGGTGTGTGTGTGTGTGTGTGTGTGTGTAAGTGTGTCTGGGTCAAGGTGACTTCTCCCTGTAAGGGCTTGTGGCTTGTATGAGCTGTCACATACTATTAATGTTATACTTAGATGCACAGAACAACCTGCTAGTTGACCTCTGTACAACCTACCCACCCACTCACATAAACACACATACACATCATGTATAGTATCTTTTAATGTCTCTCAGTTGGACCTCATTTGACCTGAGACTTCCCTGGTCAACCTGATTTGTCTTAACAGCCTTTGCGAGCCTTTCATAAAGGTGCACGCTCTAACCTATATTTCCCATTTAATGTCAGACATTAGCAGCTGTTGGCATGCTCACTATATCAGAGGCTTGTCAGCTAAATGGAGAGTGTGACATGAAAAATTCAATCTGGGGAGATGAGGCTGAGCAGCTCGTCCTCCGCTCTGTGATGTGTCTGACATCAATCTCTCCGTCTTGCCAAGTTCAAATGGTGTCCTGCGATATTACTGAGGGGAAGCTGCTCACACAACCGCTATGCAGTTGAACCAGCACAGCCTGCTGTGTTGATAAATTTAAGCTGATTTAAAGGGAAATTTCAAAGAGATATTCTCTGGGCTTGACTAAGTTAGTTTTATGACACAGATCAGATATTAACCTTTTATTTCAAATGGTATCACATCCAATCAAATCATAATGGATGCAATGTATTTTTATTTATTGTAGTCTAATACATGATTATAATTGTGAATGATGCGCACAATTATGAATAGAACATTATTTAATTCCCTTAATATCCAACATGGATTTATTTTCAAAGCTACAGAACAACTTTTATCGTATTTTATACCATACTTGGTAATGTAGCAGTAATATTTGAGCGTCTTGGTGTTTATAGTTATATGTAAAATTTACACATTAGATGAGGACATGTGTGAGCCACGGCTTGTGCAACACATTTTGCAACATTGCTCAGGATATGACAGAGGCATGGAGAAGATTTACGCACAACAGACCCTGTGAATTGTTATTCCTCATAACTGCAGATACTCATGCATGACATGCTGTCACATGCATTCGTGACTTTCTTATCATTATTGACGCGTGCAGGAGGACATATTTCTATATTTCACTATACAAATCAAACAACACTGCTTTCAAAAATTCCAACTTAAAAAGAAAATGTAAAGAAATAATGTCACAGTAAAATGCAGCGCTGCCCACACTGAGCAGAATACCATGGCAACAAACAAACTGAAGCTGAGGGACTACAAAACAAGCTGAGACTCTCACAGCTGGATGGCTGAACGCCTACAGACAAACGCAGTCCTATCACACAGTCAACACACACTCTGTCTCTGTCAGTCTATAGAAGCCACTTTCTATAATCAATACCCAACAACAAGCATTGACACCCACACCCTACCAGCACGGTGCTACCGCACACACAACATGCAACTGTTGAAAAGAGGGAAGATGACATGTCTGTTAACTTATGCTTGATATGCTTCAAATTTTGTGATTTCAATATCAATTACTACATGTTTCCGTCAACAGTGTTTAAAGGAGCGGTTGAGGATTTTGAGAAATATATTTTTCTTTTTGAGAAGGAGATGAAAAGCTTGTTTCAAACATGTGTAGTGACACAGGCTGTGATCTCATGCTTCTGCAACGACAAAGGTCAGCAAATGTTTTCATAACCAACAGGAATGAGTCACAAAGATTAAATAACAAGACTAGGTTGTTAATAAAACTGTCATGTAAGGACATGTTCTGATGACAAGTCATTCATATTTCTCGGTCTTGGTTGCAGCTAAAAAAGTGACACAACCTTAGATTCAGGCCGTAACATTACAATAAGTAGTTATGAATCTCCACATTACTGTTACATTACCATTTGAATGGGGTAATTACAGCCTCATTTCGATAAATCCTCGGGTTCAGCGGATGTTGCGTGGCTGTGTTTGGCCCTGGCATTGCTGTAATGACCGAGACAATGAGAGTTTGAAGAGGGGTAATCATCATCTCCTCAAAGCTTCAGGGTTGTGTCAGTGTGTGCGTGCGTGCCCTTGCTCTGTGTGTGCAAACTGCATGTATGCCCTAAACGCAGAGCTGTACACACACACAATGGCCTTTGCTAAATGACCTAGATAACAGAGGCAATCTGCTCTCCCTATTGTGCAGGGAGTCACTGATGGTCCAAATCTGTGCATCCATCGCTCATGGGCACTCGGGCAGACGCTGACTCTCTGACACAGAAAATCAAAGCAATCAGACCATCAGCAAGAATCAGAAGCCTTTCTGGGAATGTTTGATTTGTGTGCTGTGGTTAAAGGATAAATCCACAATAAATGACAGGGGCATAAATCTGCTGCTGCTCTGCCCTCCGTGGGTTCAGACTTCTGGCCACAGAAATGAAAGAATGCAAGGACACTGGAAAAATATTATCAAGTCAGATACTTGAGTTAAAGAGCTGATCTTTTAAGACAGATAGATGGATTGGATTGACAGAAAAATATCTGCTCTTTGATGAACAGAATCCAAGAAGGAGCAAAAATTCTACTGAGAAAACTAGACATATGAAACATGGTAAATCACAGTCTATATCTCTTATTGGGAACCTAACAAACCAGCCTTGGATTAAAACTCTATTTTCTGTATTCTTTTCAGCAGAATATTTGTTTTTTTTCCTTGTCTGTTTGAATAACTATCATTTAAGTCTAATTGCTGTTGTTGGGCTTTTAATGACATCTGTTTATAAGATGTGATTGCACTGTTTTGTTGCAATGCTTTCTGTTTCATTGGGTCCTAATTGTGATGCCCAGACTATAAATATTTTGACAGCTACACCTTTTTTTTTGTCTGTTTTGTTTTTCAGAATCCTGTGCTTCTGCTGTAATATGAAATACCATAATAGATACCACATTTAACTGTCAAGTGTGTGTGAGATATAGGCCTTTTACAAAGTGCCCGAATTACAAGGGTTCAAAAGTGTTTTTTTTTTTCTTACACCTATGGTACAGAGTGGTGATGGGCCTATGTCAATTGAATCAAGTAAACACATGTATTTGTAGTTGTTATTAAGGTTATCAGTAGAGAATTGATAATACTGTATGTGATACCATGTGTGCTTTAGTCTGAAATCAGCCTGTAATCTCTTATCGTACCTCTGCTGCTGCGAATGCCACAGCTGTTTTATTTTATCTTATATTAAGTTGATTTGTAAGACAAACGCATTGTCAGATAGTGCCAATGAATAAAATATTTTGCATGATAACATATTGCTTTGTCACTATGTGACTTTGACTTATGTCCAGTCTAAATAGCTATTGCACTCCTTACTACACTACAAAAACAAGATTCAACTCTTTTAAAACAAAGCACATTAATATGGTTAAGACAAGGGAATAATAACACAATATTGTCACACGTGTGTTTGCATTTGCATCTATTCATAGTGTGTGTTTGCATTGGCATAATTTATCGTTTCAATGACCCATCTAAGCCTGCTAAGCTTCCTTATGAGTTTTGGGTAAAAAAAGCCGATGCAGAATGACCTATTTGGAGATACTTTCAAAGCTCTGTCTTCCTGTGAGACTTGTCACTGTAACTTGTTTTGATTACACAGGAAGTGAGAGTGGGTATGGCAGCCAGCTCACCTAACATATATGTATTTTTTTGTGTGTTTCTAAATATCAATGTGCGTCTTTTTGAAAGTCACGAATCCAAAGGCTTGGAAGGAAAACTAATACCATCTGTTACATTCATATCAATGGTTACCTGTAGGAATCTGTAATATAATCAGTCCTTATTCAGGAAAGTGATGGCCTGCAACAGCTCCTCACAAATGCAATACTCTTAAACAGATTCCTCCAGCCATGCTTAAATCTGATAACTGTGAGGAGAGACAGCCACTCCCTCAGACGAATTCTGGGATGTGTCTCTGTCGCCCTGACATTATCTGCGATCTATAACTCCAGCCCCGATTCCCTTTTGTATTACATGAGACAATCAAGTGAGAAATTAATCGGTGAGTTAAATTCAATAATCTCATTAGACATCACAGAGATTAGATGCTAGGTCGCGCACGCTAAGGCATGCAATGGAACAGCACAGTGCTCAGATAATAGATAATGAAGACTTTGACTTGAGGTGGTTAAAAGAAGAGAATGCTTAAGCAAAGAATCCAGGTCTATTTCACTAACCTCAGAACATCCAATTAGGGTTTGTGAATGTCTGTGAAGGCTGAATCCCTGTCCCTGGATTGATGCATTTCACTGTTCAACTGAAAGTTTTCTTCGATTTTAAATCATTGTGACACATAATACTGGTAACTATGTATATTACAAAATACACAGCCGAATTCACAGTTCGAGAACGTAATCTTAAGACAGAGAAAATGGAGGTGGAAAATAGGCTATTTATGTCAAACCATAAATACCACAACATCAATCCAAGTCCAAAGCTTTTAAATCCTAACAAGGGGGCGCTTATGGTTGTAAAAATAATGACTGCACTGTGAGAAGAATAAAAAGGTATATCTCAACAATTATTGGATTGATGGTCATGAAATTTGTTGAATAAATGAACTGACATCAGGTCAACATCAGTCTCTGCCTGTACTTAGTGTTTAGAATGATTTATCAAATGTTAGCATGCTAACATGCTAAGCTAAAATGGTGAACGCTGTATATAAACCTGCTAAACATCACTGTGTCAACATTGTTATTGTGAGCACATTAGCATTCTGACATCTGAATTAAAGTCACTGCAGTGCCACAGTGCAGCCCCACAGACCTGCCAGCAATCAAGCCCAAATCAGTTCAGGTTTGTTTGCATTTCTAAGGTCTGAATTTGACCAAGCCAATATGAACAAGTGGGTTTGAGCTTGCTTAATTTAAATAATTTGACCATATTTTTTTGAATATTGGTCATGGATTTGGAGCGTGGATTTGTAAACCCAGAGAAAAGAAAAATATTGGTAAGCTTGTGAAATTGCTAAATTGAAATTAACAACTGAAAATTCAACGTGGAAAATTAAAAGTCAAATATTTCAGTGCTATAATTTAGTAGTTAAATTAAGAATTCATTGATTAGAGGTCCAGATGAGAGAGTCAGTTACTCTGAATTACATTATTTTCCTCCATACATTTCCCACTGAAACATATTACAGTGAAATTGTAAAGTAGCATAGAAATACCCAAGTAAAGTGTGAGGTGAACTTCCACCTATGTAGATGATATTTTTCAAATACTCTCCACAGCACAGACTGATCCGTCGTACGTCCAGGCTACTCTGCTTGATGAAACTACTGCTTGCATACTCTGCATCTTTACTGTGGCTGATGCTGAAGTAACTGGTTTCTAGTGTCTGAATATTTGCCTCTCCCAAGTCTGTGCCTGGCAATCTTACCTCTTTTTGGTGATCACAGCTTCAACAAAGTGTGAAATCACCAAGCTTTATAGGTCAAGGTCACGGTTGGTTTTTCTACCAATCACACATCGACTCCACCAAACTTCTTTTAGCCACTACTTATTTTAGCAGATTCTGATAGCAAGCAACTCTTGCTGAAAATAAAGTGAAAACTGGATAGAAACTGAGAGCTGTCCTGGGAGTCTGTCTTCTTCCTCTGACTGAATAACTGTATCTAAAGCTGGTGGGTCAACAGCTGAACCAGCTGCTTTTAAACTGATGTTGCAACATTCTGCGTGCAAAAGCAGTTTGGGCTGAATATGATTTGCATAAATATATCACTTGGATTCTAAAGCTCACAGAAAAGAGACATTTGGGAGTGAAAGCTGGGACTGGAAAATGCTAACTTCGTCTGACTTCCTGTATAATCTGATTCGGCAGCCATCCAATAACTAGAAAATAGAATTACTTCAACATGGGATCTTTTTACTTAGCCCTCAAGCCATTATCTGAGCGGAGCTCAGCACCTACAGCGTATAAACCTTACTCACTCCTTTAAAGCTGTGATTTTGTTCATTTTCTTATTCATGCAACCTTCATTTAAACATTTTCTCTTCTTTTAGTTACTCATTCTGGCAGGCAGTTTAAAGAATAGTTCAACATTTTCCACTATCCTTTAAAAAAGTTTTGTAAATGTACTGCCTTCAACTGTGAACAGCAGCAGCACAGTTTCAATAAATATATGTGATAAATT